>NW_003852984.1:10471-15178 GCF_000181295.1 Otolemur garnettii
CTAAAGCTGTGCACAGACACAAAGCTAGAAAGACAAAAAGATACTTTTCACTGCATGAAAGTCACAAATGATGGATTAAATAGATTATGATAGGGAATTCATTTCCTTTAAGGGCGGTAGCTGGATACTTGTCTTGAAAAATAAATGATAATGACAAGAAATGACAGAATCTGCATTTTAAGAAAATGCTACATAACCAGCTTCCGTCATTGTGTTCTTCCTCTTCTTCCCTGTTCTTTCCTGCTGATCTAACCTCTTACAATTGTACCCTCCTATAACTCCCGACTGAAGATAGTGGTTTTCTACCTGTACTGGGTTTTTCCCATCATATTTCAGATTCCTCTGTCTCTTCTATAAACTAATAATGTTCATTCCAAGCCATATCTCTGTAGGTCACATCTTTTAAAATAACATGCTATATACCTTTTTCTTTTGGATGAGTATTCTACAATACTTATTTAAGATGAGCAAGGCTCAGCGCCTATAGCTCAAGCACCTAAGGCGCCGGCCACATACACCAGAGGTGGCGGGGTCGAATCCAGCCCAGGCCTGCCAAACAACAATGACAATTACACCCAAAATATAGCCAGGCATTGTGGCAGGCACCTGTAGTCCCAGCTACTTGGGAGGCTGAGACAAGAGCATCCGCAGGAGTTGGAGGTTTCTATGAGCTGTGATGTCATGGCACTCTACCCAGAAAAATAAAAATAGAAATATAAGCAAATTCATGGGGTTCTTAGTTCCGTTGTGTATTTAGTCTCCACCAGATTGAAAATTCCTCATATGATGTGTTTATTGTCATATTCACCAAGCACTGAGTCGGTGCCTGCAAAGTAGTATTCAAGATATTACTGAACGAGGAGATGGGTGTAGATATACAAAATTTGAAAGCACAATCCTTAACAAAACATTTTATATTCCATGCTATTAAAGACAAACTTTAGACAGATTAAATTTAACAATGTTTATTTGAGCAAGGAAGTGATTCATGAATTGGGCCATACCCTAAACCAGCAAAGGTTCACAGAGCTCTACTTAACAATGTTGGGCAGGCAATATTTATAGACAGAAAACAGAAAAGACAGGCAGAAGTGGCCTGGTTGGTTACAGATTCATGTTTGTCTTCTTTGGCTGCGTTTTGGCAACTTGGACCTTGTGATTGGCTGAAAGGTTGGCTGTTATGATTGGCTGAGACTTGGAGCTTATTGCAGGAATACACTCTCAAATAGGATTGCCGTTTCTTTACATATTAAGTTAGGTTACAGTTTGCCATATACAGAGGCAGCTTTATGCCTAATTTTACAATGGATATAGTATATTCAGGTTGGCACTGTAGGAAAAATTATTAAAATGGTTATGGATGATAACAATAGCTACTAATCTATTCATTCAATGAATATTTATGGAATATTTCCATGTGCCAGGAATTCCACAATGATCAAAATATACAAATATTCCACCCCTTATTGGGTTTACATTATAATTAATATGTATTGATTTCCCATAGCCTGTGCCAAACACTTTATGTGTATGATATACTCTTTTCAATTTTGCTAGTAAGCAGGAACTTTTAGTCCTGTCTTACAGATAAGGAAGCTATGATTCAAAAATCTTAAACAACGTTTTCCAAGATAAAGCTCAGCATCTTGCAAAATGGTTTTCCAACCCCCATTGAGCTTAAAGTCCATGCTGTCTATTTACAATAGTCAAGCTATGTAATCAAAGTGTGTATCAATGGGTGGATGGGTAAAGAAAACGTGGTGTACTCACACAATAGAATACTATTTGTTCATCAAAAAAATTGAAAGCTTGACACTTGCAGCAACATGCATGAACCTAGAGCACATTATGTAAATTGAGATAAGCCAGGCACAGAAAGACAAATACAGTATTTTCTCACCCACATATGCGAGCTACAAACTTGGTCTAATGAAGGTAGAGAGTAGAATGGTGGATACTGGAGGCTGGAAAGGGTAGTGGAGAGATGGGTATGAAGAGAGGTTGGAAAATGTGTACGAAAATACAGTTAGAGCCTTAGATAGAAGGTATAAGGTCTAATGTTTGATAGCACAGTAGGGTAACTACAGTCATCAACAATTTATTGTATATTTCAAAACAGACAGGAGAAAAACTTTGGAATATTGTGAACACAGGGAAATGATAAATGTTTGAGGTGATGAATTTCCAAATTACCCTGATATGATTATTACATTGTATGCTTGTATCAAAATATCACATATCATATGCACCCCATAAATATGTACAATTATTACGTGTCAATTTGAGAAGTTAGAGCAAATAAAGTCTGTGCTCTTAAATACTATGCTATTATGCCACCATTAATTTTTAAGTGACCTAAAATAGCTAAAAATTTAGTCATAGAAAATCCATAGGACTACTGAATATTTACAATTTACTCAGCAAATGCAACTGAATAGCAATTCTTCAGATTCAATCCCTTTGGATGATTTTCATATCGTAGGACTAATTTTGCATTGTCTCTGGTAGGTCCTTTTTGGGACTTAGAGAATTTACATGTGACAATGTATGAAAATATTTGACAACGTATGGCAACACAGACTTTGGATTAAACTTTTGAGAGGAATGGAGATATTTGCACAAGTTTTGGAGAGATAAGAAGAGCTTCTATCAAACTTTACACAGTTAATCTTTCTAAAACTCTGTGTAGTTTTCCAGATTTCACCAAATTTTTCTTTCACTATGTTTTTGTGTTAGTATGATACAATTTTTCTGAAAGAGATTACCAATTTCATATTAAATCCATAGTGTATGCAGTAAGGTTTTCTTTTCTTTTCTTTGTTTATTTTTTTGAGACAGAGCCTCAAGTTGTCCCCCTGGGTGGAGTGCCGTGGCATCATAGCAACCTCCAACTCCTGGGCTCAAGCGAGTCTCCTGCCTCTGCCTCTCAAGTAGCTGGGACCACAGGCGCCTGCCACAATGCCTGGCTATTTTTTGGTTGCAGCCATCATTGTTGTTTAGCAGGCCCAGGCTGGATTCGAACCCGCCACCTTAGGTGTATGTGGCTGGCACCTTAGCCACTTGAGCCACAGGCACCGAGCCAGCAGTAAGGTTTTATACAATAATTATAAAACTAAACTTTTGATGTAGAGAAGGGAGTAGATTGCTGAAAACACAGTTTTCTGAAGTAGGAGCCACAGCTTTATTGGATGAGCACAAGAGGCTGTGGAGACATACATGCATTTTGGTTTCACCTGAGTTACCATGGAAACGAAGCAGCATTTGAGCCCATGTGATTTTCAATAAATATCCTTGCTTATTTCCCATTGTGTGACAGGTACAGTTTAAGTCTACTCTCCAGATTGTTCTTTATCTGTTTAGTTTTACATGTAAGTTGCTGTGTTGTCACTGCTTAGTATTGCTCAATGGTTGTAAGATGTGTTGCTATGTCAACAGGCTACAGTCCAGACTTCTTTATCAGACTCATTTGCTACTGTGTATCCTCTGGCCCAGATTTGCTCACTTCCTCCCCTGGTCCCCAATCCCATGCTGTAACCACATATTTCGTTCTCTAACGCTTTGTATTTTGTGTAATAGATTTTTGGTTTTTACGATACCACATGTTAAGTGAGATCATGCAAATAGACCTGCCATTCCTCTATCAGGTCTATTTTTAGATCCCTAAAGTGATCTCCAAACTTCTTTCCAAAAGAAACATACTAGTTTGCATTCCCACCAGTAGTGCAGAAGGGTTCCCTTTTCTCCACATATACACCAACATCTATATCCACGCAACAACCTTCCTTATTCTGTGGTCCTTTAATACAGTTCCTGTGGGTCCCTGTCATGACTCACAGGAACTGTATTAAAGGGCCGAAGCATTAAGAAGGTTGAGAACCACTGATCTATAGTTTTGGGATTTTGTTATATGGGCTACTCTTACTGGAGTTAGATGATACCTCAAAGTGGTTTTGATTTGCATTTCTCTGATGATTAAGGGTGATAATCATCTTTTCATGTGTCTGTAGGCCTTGCACCTGTCTTCTTCAGAGAATTTTCTTTGCAGATCTAATGCCCACAATGAGATGGGGTCACTTGTTCTTTCCTTGCAAATATGTTTGAGTTCTCTGTGGATTCTGGTTATCAGACCTTTGTCAGTGACATAACCTGCAAGTATCTTCTCCCATTCTGAGGGGCTGTCTGCTTGCTTTACTCACTGTGTTCTTAGCTGTGCAGAAGCTTTTTAGTTTGATCAGATCCCAGTAATGTATACTTGGTGTTGCTTCAATGGCCGGGGAGGGGGGATTCCTCCTCATAAAGTATTCTCCCAGGCCAATATCTTCAAATGTTTCCCCTGCACTCTCTCCAAGAATCTTGATAGTTTCGTGTCTTGAGTTTAAACCTTTTATCCAGTTAGAGTCAATTTTTGTTAATGGTGAAAAGTGTGGGTCCAGTTTCAGTCTTCTACAAGTTGCCAGCCAATTCACCCAGCACCATTTGTTAAATAGGGAATATTTACCCCACTGAATGTTTTTGAAAGGCTTATTAAAGGTCAAATGATGATAAGTAGCTGGGTTCATCTCTTGGTTCTCGATTCTGTTCCATACATCTACCTCTCTGTTTTTGTGCCAGTATCATGCTGTTTTGATCACTATTGATTTATAGTATAGTCTGAAGTCTGGTAGCATGATTCCTCCTGATTTGTTTTCATTTCTGAGTAATGTCTTG
>NW_003852984.1:17277-18418 GCF_000181295.1 Otolemur garnettii
AAAAAAAAAAAATGTCATAATATCACCTTAGTAAAATAAAAAGGTGGTGTTTCTGAACAAGCTACCTATTTCTGTAATAGGGAAATTATGGAGGTCCCAGTCAATTTTGCAGAATTTTCCAAGAAGTTCCCTGAGAGGTGAAAGGTAGTGTCTGAGGAAATAGAAGTTTAAATTTAATGAAATGGCAAAGGTGGATAAAGTCTGCTGTGATCGGGAAATGAAGGATTATGGACCAGCTAAAGGAGGAAAGAAGAAGAAGGACCCCAACGTCCTCAAGAGGCTACAGTCTGGATTTTTCCTGTTCTGTTCAGCATTGTCCCCTACGATCTAGTCTACCAACCCCGGTATCTCTATTGGAGATGTGGCAAACAACCTGGGTGAGATGTGGAATAACTTAAGTGACAGCAAAAAGCAACCTTACATCACTAAGCACACAAACTGAAGGAGAAGTATGAGAAGGATGTCGATGACTGTAAGTCTAAAGAAAATTTTGATGGTGCAAAGTGTCCTGCTAAAGTTGCCAGGAAAAAAGATGGAAAAGGAAGATGAAGAAGGAGAGGAGGAGGATGATGAATAAACCAACTGTGTATCTGTCTCCTTGTGAAGACCTTAGAGTAGGGGAGAGCCATAAATGACACATCTCTCATTCAATAAATGTCTATTCCTGAACCTGTTGACACTGTGGTGGGCATCCATTTAGCTACAGGTTGTTTTGTTTTTGTATATTGACATAGCATTCTGTTGCCATTCTTAGCTGTGAACAAAGGGGGGCCAGCTGGCTTAAGAGGCATTTGAAATTTCTTTTTTAGTTAAGTGCAGTAGATTTTAATTTTTTTTTTTTTTTTGCATTTTTTGGCCAAGGCTGGGTTTGAACCCACAACCTCCAGTATATGGGGCTGGCACCCTACTTCTTTGAGCCACAGGCGCCGCTCCAGTGCAGTAGATTTTAAACTGTTTGTTTTCAAACAAACCATAGAACTCTTTATTGTTGGCCAAGTGGAAGAGCCACTGCATCAATGAAAGTTCAAGGACCTTCTGTACTTAAACACATTTGCAACGTTCTGTAATTTTTTTGTAGGTTTAGAATGCTGAAATCTTTTTGAAGTTAAGTGAACAGTATTCCATTAAAAAAAAAAAAAAA
>NW_003852985.1:0-1102 GCF_000181295.1 Otolemur garnettii
GCTTGAGCCCAAGAGTTTCAGGTTACTTTGACACGATGGCACTAAATCTCAGGGCAACAAAGTGAGACTCTGTCTCAAAAAAAAAGAGCAACCTTTAGTACAGAAGAAAAAAAAAACTGGACACAATATAATTTTGTAGGCACTCTACAAATCATGCTTCACCTTAAGAGAAAAACTATCTGGCTGGAATTTTTATTTAGAGTCTAGATCTCAAATAGCTACACATATCAAAAATATTTTGTAAAGAACAAAGAAGTGCCAAAATCAACCGAATCCAAAAGACAGTTAAAACCAAGGGGCAACGGTAAGCACAAAGACTTGGGCAATACATTTCAAATCTAAAACAAAACAAAACAAAACCCACACACTATTAAGATATTTTTCTCTTTGGCTCTTCAATTCCAAATAAAATTGAATACTGAAATCCCTCAATTAGTAATTAAAACTCTAGAAATTGAAAGAAACAATTCAAAGTATTTTTCAAGCTATTTTAAAGTATTTCTTTATTTTTATTTTTATTTATTTATTTTTTGGAGACAGGGTCTCACTCAGATTCAAGCAAGGAGGTTGATTATAAAACTAGAAAACAAATTTTTAAAGGTGGGGATACATAGGGTAACATTTATGAAAAGGAGCACATTTAATTTTTGTAGAAATTGTTTTAACAGGTCTCTTGTTAACAACATTATGACTTGGCCATCTGAACACATCACTAAATCACCTATAAACTGTAACATTCACTATATACTGCTAACAAAAGATAAATACAAGTCACGTTGAGCACCTCTTGTAATTGCAGAAGTCAAACATGACTTGGGTATCATAATTATAATACAGCTTTTTCCTTTCTTAAAATGTGTATACACTCTGTATACACAGTGTGGCCATAAAGCTGGTGTGCAATTTAAAATAGTGTGCAATTTAAAATTACATACATACCTGTATACAGCAATGCACACACATACAAGTACACATTTCTTAAATCCCAATGGCTTAATCGACTCTTCATGAAATAAGCAGTGACATGAATAAAGACAGCTCCCAAACTGTGACAGGAAGAGTGGCTCATGTCTGTGTTCTCTACTCCAGTTTTCCCCTTTAT
>NW_003852985.1:2642-4492 GCF_000181295.1 Otolemur garnettii
CTTGTTGTAGCAAGACATTTATACTCTACCCTTAATAGTTTTAAAATGTATCATTGCATTATGCACATTAGATGAGGCCCCATCAAATACCCTCTCTCCTCTAACTCTTCCCCCTCCCCTCCTCTCTCTCTTCTCTTCCCTCCTCCTTTGTGGACTATAGTTATTTTTTACCATTCCTATGAATCTGTAGGTGATTATACATTGATGTCATAGTAGCACTAAGTACACTGGATACATTTCCTTCCATTCTTGAGATACTTTACTAAGAAGAATATGTTCCAGCTCCATCCAGGTAAACAGAAAAGATGTAAAGTCTCCATCTTTTTATGGCTGCATAGTATTCCATGGTGTACATATACCACAATTTGTTAATCCATTCATGAGTCAGTGGGCACTTGGGCTGCTTCCATGACTTGGCAATTATGAACTAGGCTGCAATAAACATTCTGGTGCCAATGTCTTTGTGGTAAAATGATTTTTGATCATCTGGATATATACCTAGTAGAGGAACTGCAGGATCAAACGGTAGGTCTACCTTTAGTTCCTTGAGCATTCTCCAAACTTCTTTCCAAAAATGCTGTACTAGCTTGCATTTCCACCAGCAGTGTACAAGTGTTCCCTTCTCTCCACATCCACGCCAACATCTGTAGTTTTGGGATTTTGTGATGTGGGCTAATCTTACTGGAGTTAGATGAAGTGTCTACCAAACCACCATCTCAAAGTGGTTTTGATTTTGCATTTCTCTGATAATTAAAGATGATGAGCATTTTTTCAAGTGTTTGTAGGCCATGTGCCTATCTTCTTCAGAGAAGTTAGAAGGATTTTATACACAGGCCTACCTCATACATATTTGAATTCTGTTCCAGATACTGCAATAAGGCAAATATTGCAGTAAAACAAGTCACACAAAGTTTTTCATTTCCCAATGCACATAAAAGTTAGGTTTGGCTGGGTGTGGTGACTCATGCCTGTTATCCGACCACTTTGGGAGCAACTTTGGAGGATCACTTAAAGACAGGAATTCAAGACTAGCCTGGGCAATGGGACTTCATCTCTGCAAAAATTAAAAAATGAGTCCGGCATGGTGGTACATGTCTGCAGTCCCAGCTTCTCAAGAGGCTGAAATAAGAGGATCACTTGAGCCCTGGAGTTTGAGGTGATAGAGAGCTATGATGATGCCACTGCACTCTAGTGGAGCAATAGGTGAGACTATCTCAATTTTTTAAAGTTATTTAGTTATGTTTATATCATACTATAGTCTATTAAGTGTGAAGACTTTAATTTAAAACTTAACTAAAAGTACTTTATTGTTTAAGTATACAAAAGATCACCTGAGCCTTTACAAGTGGTGATTGTTTTGCTAGTGGTCAGGGTAGTGGTGGCAATTTCTTTTCTTTTCTTTCTTTCTTTTTTTTTTTTTCCAGTTTTTGGCTGGGGCTGGGTTTGAATCCGCCACCTCTGACATATGGAGCCGGAGCCCTACTCCTTTGAGCCACAGGTGCCGCCCATGGTGGCAATTTCTTAAAATAAAGCAAGGAAGTTTACCATCCATCAATTGACTCATAATGGCATCTGGAAAGCCAAATCCTTTCCAGAAGGTTTTCAACTGACTTTGTCTAGTTCTACCTGAAGAATCACTATCTATGGCAGCTACAGGCTTATGAAATGTATTTCTTAAACTTCATGTTTACATGGATGGAACTGGAAAATGTTCTTCTTAGCAAAGTATCTCAAGAATGGAAGAAAAAGTATCCAATGTACACAGCCCGATTTTGAAACTAATTTATAGCTTTCATAGGAATGTTATAAACTAATTATAGACTTAGAATACGGGGAGGGGAGAGGGGTTG
>NW_003852985.1:6832-14349 GCF_000181295.1 Otolemur garnettii
TCCTTTGAATCTTTGAAGCCAGGCATTGACTGTCTCCTCTCTTACTTCATGGAAGTCCTAGATGGCATCTTTTTCCAACAGAAAGCTATTTCATTCTACATTAAAATTCTGTTTTTAGTGTAGCCACTTTCATCAATTATTTAAGCAAGATCTGGGTAACTTGCTGCAGCTTCTACATCAGCACTTGTTTCACCTTGCACTTCTTTGTAATGGAAACAGCTTCTTTCCTTTAAACCTTATGAACCACCAATCTCTGCTAGCTTCAAACTTTCTGTACAGGGCTGTTCGACCTGCGGCCCATGGGCCACATGTGGATTAAATGAGGATTTTTTTTCCCTTTCCATGGTAGCAAGTATCATAAAAATTATGCACAGACTTTTTATTTTGCTCATCGGCTTTCATCACTGTTTGTGTTTGTAATGTGTGGCCCAAGACAACTGTTCTTCTAATGAGTGGCAAAGAAGAAAAAAGGCTGGACACTCCTGCACCTTCCTCAACTTTCTTGGCCTTCACAGAATTGAAGAGTTAGAAATTTGCTCTGGTTTAGGCTTGGGCTTTAAGGGCATGTGTGGGTGGTTTGATTTGCTACTCAGGCCACTAACATTTTCTCCATACCAGCAATAAGGCTATTTCTCTTTCTTACTATTCAGGTGTTCCCTGGGATAGTATTATTAATTTCCTTCAAGAACTCTTTCTTTGGCTGGGAGCAGTGGTCTCACGCCTGGAATGCCAGCACTCTGGGAAGCTGAGGCAAGAGGATTGTTTGAACTCAGGACTTTGAGACCTGCCTGAGCCAGAGTGAAGATTCCATCTCTACTAAAAATAGAAAAATTAAATGGACACAGTGCCATACAGCTGTATTTCCAGCTATCCGGGAGGCTGAGGCAGGAGGTTTGCTTGAACCCAGCGAGGAGTAGGAGGTTGTAGTGACATATGATGATACCACCACACTTGGCGTTCACAATTTGGCTATGTGGTGCAAGAGGCCTGACTTTCAGCCTGTTTTGGCTTCCAACATGTCATCCTCACTAAGCTTAGTCATTTCTAACTTTGGATTTAAAGTAAGATACTTGTGACGCTTCCGTCACTGGACTACCTAGAAGCTACTGTAGGGTTGGTTATTAATCAGCCTAATTTCAATCTTGCTGGGTCTCAGTGCAAAGGATGGCCTGAGGAGAGAGATGAGGGAATGGAATGACCAATCAGTGAAACTGGCAGAACACACACATTTATTAAGTTTACCATTCTATATGAGCAGAGTTCATGGCACCCCACAATAATTACAATATCAACATCAAAGATCACTGATCACTATCACATAATAATAATAATGAAAAAATCTGAAATATTGCAAGGATTGCCAAAATGTGACAAACATTAAGTGAGCTCAATGCTTTTGTAAAATAGACACACTTCTCAAAATGCAGGGCTGCCAAAACCCTCAATTTGTAAAAAATGAAAAATCTGCAAAATACAATGAAACAAAGTGTAATACACTGAAAATGCCTTTAAGTTCTGTCTGATCTGTGAGAAAGGAATACTACTGGAATACTTAATAGATAATCCATCATGGCTACAGATGCTAAAAAGACAGTCCAGAATTCTAATCAAAAGGCCTAGCCACAAAGAAAAATCTTGACCCTGCGAAGAAAAAAAAATGGTAAAGTAAGCCAGGCATGGTGGCTCACACCTGTAATCTTAGCATTGTGGGTGGCCTAGGTAGGTGGATTGATTGAGCTCACAAGTTCGAGACCAGCCTGAGCAAAAAGGGAGACCCTGTCTCTACTAAAAATAGAAAAACTGAGGCAAGAGGATCACTTGAGCCCAAAAGTTGGAGGTTGCTGTGACCTATGACTCCACAGCGCTCTACCCAGGGTGACAGCTTGAGACTCTGTCTCAAAACAACAACAACAAAAGGTAAAGTAATATATGAGTAAAAATTTAAAATACATATCACTTTTTACAATTCCCTATTAACCAACATTTTCAACTACCTACTCAATATATCACATACAGGCTCTTTAGCTACCTCAAATTTTACAGAATTCGTAGAATTATGCAGACTACTGTACTTTAGCACAATGTCTGGATTAGTAAATATTCAATTAAAAAAGTTCTGTTTTGCCAGGTATGGTGGCTCAAGCCTATAATCCGAGCACTGTGGGAGGCTGAGAAGGGAGAATTGCTTGAGCTCAGGAGTTCGAGACTTGCCTGAGCAAGAATGAGACCCCAACTCCTAAAAACATGAAAAAACCCAGCTGGGTGCTGCAGTGAACACCTATAATCCAAGTGGCTTCCAGAGGCAGAGGCAGCAGGATGCCTACAGCCCAAGTCTGAGGTTGCAGTGAGCGATGATGCCATTGCACTCTGCTCAGGGAATAGGGTGGGACTCTGCCTCAACAACAGCACAAAAAGCAAAGAAATAAAAATAAAAAATAAGCAAGGAAATTTGAAAAAAAGTTCTCTTTTGGCTCAATGCCAGTAGCTCTATGGTTAGGGCACAAGCCACATATACCAGGGCTGATGGGTTCAAACTCAGCCTGGGCCTGCTAAACAACAACAAAATAGCCAGGCATTGTGGCAGGTGTTTGTAACCCCAGCTACTCGGGAGGCTGAGGCAAGACAATCACTTCAGAGTTGGAGGTTGCTGTGAGCTGTGACGCAAAAGTACTCTACAGAGGGTGACATACAGAGACTCTGTCTCTAAAAAAAAAAACAAAACACTTTTTTTTTTTGCAGTTTTTGGCTGGGGCTAGGTTTGAACTCACCACCTCCGGCATATGGGGCTAGCGCCCTACCTCTTTGAGCCACAGGTGCCGCCCCACACTTCTGTTTTACTTTAAGGGTTCTGCTGCTTTTGAGACGTGGTCTTGCTATGTTGCCCAGGCTAGTTTCAAACTATGGGCACTAGCAATCCTCTTGCTTCAGCCTCCCATCCAAGTAGCTAGGACTACAGGTAAGTCAGTGCACCCTGTGGATCCTGCCTCTTTGTTACCCTGGTGGTCTACTGCTCTTAGAATACACAGTACTGCCATCTCCCAACACATAGGAAAGATGGGCAATTTTCTTATTATTCTGTTATTTTTGTATTCATGCATATTGTATATATATACTTCACATACTCTTAGTCATATACATTCAGTGGTGACCATTAAGAAAGTGAAGATGTCCAATACTCCTGAGAGCTCCAGGAGACAATGGTCTCCTAGGGTGATACTTTACTGTATGATTATAGCAAGGCATGACAGGGCACTTGAAGCTGACATGTATATAAGAAAAAAGAATGAGGTGCTGGCATGGTACCAGTGCAGGGAGCAGCTGCTCTGTGCACAAGGAACACACAGGGAACCAGGTCAAGGGTCCAGACTGAGGAGACTCAGTAGGAGACGATGGCGCAGAGCAAAGAAAAGCAGTGTCAAAACCAGCTGCCATCTTGTCGATGACAGACCTATAAGTTAACAAGAACCTCTAGTTCAGAGCTGTTGCACACCGGTAGAGATATTAAAATGCTTTTCCAAATTACTTAAACACAGTATCGTTTTTAATAGTTCACAATATTATGACATTATGATCAATTTTACTCTTCAGAGAAAAACTGTTACATAAATAAATGTACTGTAAAATTGGAACAATGAAATACCTTTCTTACCTATTAAATTAGGGAGGAAAAGGTAACACTAATAAGCTTAGGCACCATTACATGCCTGTAGTCCCTGCCACTCAGGAGGATCACTCGAGCCCCGGAGTTTGAAACTAGCCTAAGAAACACAGCAAGACTTCATTTCTTTAATAATAATAATAATAATAACACTGATATCCAATTGAAAAAGGAAACCATGAAACAGTACTAGTAATATCATCCCTTGAGAAGCAACTGAACAAACTATTTCAAGGCTAAGAAATCCTCGTACTCTTCAACTCAAATATCACTGGGAATCTGCCCTAAGGAAATAGTAAAGAAATCTATATGCTCACCAAGGAAACTGGCTCACACCTATAATCATGGCACTCTAAGTGGCTGAGGGAGGAGTTCAAGACCAGCCTGAGCAAGAGTGAGAAAAAAAAAATTGGCCACTCATTGTGGCAGGTGCCACCTACTCAGGAGAATGAGACAGAAGGACCACTTGAGCCCTGGAGTTTGAGGTTGCTGTGAGCCACGCTGACTCCATGGGATTGTAGCCTGGGTAGCAAAATGAGACTCTGTTTAAAACAAAACAAAACAAAACACTGAGGCGTGGTGGCTCACACCTATAATCCCAGCACTCTAAGAGGCTGAAGAAGGTGGATTGCCTGAGCTCAGGAGTTTGAGACAAGCCTGAGCAAGAAGGGACCCTGTCTCTAAAAACAGCTGGGTGTTAATTGGGGGGGGGCAGCACCTATAGTCCTAGCTACTTGGGAGGCTCAGGCAAGAGAACTGCTTAAGCCCAAGAGTTTGAGGTTGCTGTGAGCTGTGACACCACAGCACTCTACAAAATGCGACAAAGCAAGACCCTGTCTTTAAAAAAAAAAAAGGAAGAAGAAAGAAAGAAAGAAAGAAAGAAAGAAAGAAAGAAAAAGAATAATGTTGAAAACTGGTGAATATGGATAAAGGGTATACCAGGGTTTACTACATTACTCTTGCAACTTTTCTATAAGTTTGAAATTATTCCCAAAATGAAAAGTTTAAGAGAAAACAATATTATCCCACAGGGGTTTAGGTGTAAGTAAGTTTAAACTATAGAATTTTAAAGCACTACTAAAAGCACTCTGCAAAATTAATATAAAGTTACAAGAACTTCACAGTCAAAAAGTACATGACTAGGTTGTATTACCTGAGAAAAGAAAAAGTACAGGACTAGGTGCCAGGCAAGGTGGCTTATGGCTAGAATTCTAGTACTGTGGGAGGCAAAAGGTGGGAGAATGGTTTGAGGCCAGAATTCAAAAACAGTCTGGCCAATATGGTGAGACCCTATCTCCAGAGGGTCAGGGGGAAACTAGGGGCTGGGCAAGGTGGCTCATGCCTGTAATCCTACCACTCTATGAGGCAGACAGGCTAAATTCCTCATGGGCCTTTCAACTCATGGTAAAGTGCCTAGTCAGGGGAATGTCTCCATGACTCACCCTGAATACAGGGAGGCTAAGTTAGGAGAGTTA
Source organism: Otolemur garnettii (assembly GCF_000181295.1). Classification (NCBI taxonomy): domain Eukaryota; kingdom Metazoa; phylum Chordata; class Mammalia; order Primates; family Galagidae; genus Otolemur; species Otolemur garnettii. The sequence goes on from NW_003852985.1 coordinate 11,966, forward strand.
AGATAGCTGGAAGGGAAGTTTCCCCTCATTCTATTCTCCCTGTGTATATTATCTGCCCACTTGAATGTTCCATTACCCTATGTGCCTGTTTACCTTTTGCTCAGCCTTCCTGGGGGGGCTCTAATGTCCCTGATAGAGCCAAATAGAACAGACCTAGCCAGGAAGAAATGAGTAAATGAATGTCCCACCCAGGAAAGAATAAATGTGCCAATCCCAACCCCTTTGACCATTTAAATTCCCATCCACCTTAACCCAAGTGCTGACTTCCTTCTTGAACTCAGCCCACTTGCACCAAAGTGGAATAAAGGCCACTGTTGCCCACACAGAACCTGGACTCTGTTTCCTTTCATTCATGTTTTGGAATTATCTTTTATTTTTAGTCTTTGACCTCTCAGTCCCCTCTCTCATTTTTAACCTTGACTGGTAACTACTGACTGTATATTCTTGCACATAAACTCTGTTACAGTTCCCAATAAAAAGATTCCTCAGAAGCAGGAAAGCCCACTGCATAGTTTTCTGGCTGCCACCAGGCACATGAAACAATGTATATATACCCTATATAAGCTTCTAGGCTTCTAGGCTTTATGCTGTAAGTTTGGTACAAAGTCTCGTGATTTCTCCAGTGCCATTTCCCTTACTGACCACTGTCCCAGGTTGGGGTCCACTGGAACCTCAACAGATTCCTTGAGTTCAGGAGTTCAAGACCATCCTGAGCAAGATCACTAAAAACAGAAAAAATTAGCCAGACATTGTGACAGGGGCTTATAGTCCCAGATACCTGGGCAGCTATGGCAGGAGGATCACAGAACTCAGAGTTTGAAGTTGCTTGAGCTAGGCTGATGCCATGGCACTCTAGCTTGGGCAACAGAGCGAGACTCCATCTCTCAAAAAGAATGTTTTTTGTTTTTTTAAATTAACCAGCTATGGTGGAGTATGCCTATAGTCCTAACCACTTGGGAGACTCAAATGTGAGGACCGGTTGAGCCTAGGAATTCAAAGTTACAGCACATTATGACTACATCACTATACTTCAATCTAAGTAGCAGAGTGGAGCCCTATCTCTATAAAGAAAGGAAAAGGAAAAGGAAAGGAAAGAAGGAAAGAAGGAAAGAAAGAAAGAAAGAAAGAAAGAAAGAAAGAAAAGAAAAATGACAAGACTAGAAAGCATGGCACCATGAACAATAGCCAGCAAAATTATCAGACAAAAAATGTAAAATATATATATTTAATAGGTTTTTAAGAAATAAAACTTGGGCAGCACCTGTGGCTCAGTAGGTAGGGTGCCAGCCCTATACACTAAGGGTGGCAGGTTTGAACCTAGCCCCGGACAGCTGAAAAACAGCAGTAACAACTGCAACAAAAAAGCCGGGCATTGTGGCGGGCACCTATAGTCTCAGCTACTCAGGAGGCTGAAGCAAGAGAATGGCTTAAGCCTAAGAATTGGAGATTGATGTAAACCGTGATGCCACAGCACCCTACCCAGGGGGACAAAGTGAGACTCTGTCTCAAAAAACAAAAAACAAAAAACAAAAAAAAAAAAAAAAGAAGAAGAAATCTTGAGAATATGACTAGGAAAGGAATAGGACTACCTAAAAAAAGATAAAGCAGTCTTGGCCAGGCTGGTGGCTCCTCACACTTGTAACCGTAGCACTGTGGGAGGCCAAGGCAGGTGCATTACTTGAGCTCAGGGGTTCGAGACCAGCCTGAGCAAGAGACTCCACCTCTACTAAAAATAGAAAAGAGATAAAAACTAGCTGGGCATTGTGGCAAAAGCCTAAAGTCCCAGCTACTCAGGAGGCTGAAGCAGGAGGATCACCTAAGCCCAGGAATTCAAGGCCGTAGTGTGCTATAAATGTACCTGCTAATAGCCACTGCATTCTGCCTGGGCAACTTGATAGGTTGTCTCTAAAAAAATAAATAAATATATATATTTTTAAAGAAGCTTCAGTGAACATGCTACAACTTAGATTAACCCTGAAGACATTATGCTTAGTAAAATAAAACACAAAAAGACACAGCTATTGTATGATTCCATGTATATGAGGTACCTAGAAATAGTAAAATTCATAAAGGTAGAAAGTAAAAGAGTGGTTGGTAGGGGTTGAGGAGAGGGGTAAACAGGAAATTACTGTGTATGGGTACAGATTTCAGTGTGTGATAATGACAAATAGTGACTATGAAGTGATGGCTGGACAATGACATGAATGTCCTTAATGCTACTAAACTATAAACTTTAAAATGGTTAAGTGGTAAATTCTATTTTACTGTAATGGCAAAAAGTGGGTATTATTGTTAAAATAATTTTTTAATTCAATAGACTGGTATTAATAGAACAAAACTGAACAGAGAACTAGCTAACTTCAAGAAAAGACACTAATTATCCA
>NW_003852985.1:14369-18884 GCF_000181295.1 Otolemur garnettii
ATATATATATATATATTTTAAAGAAGCTTCAGTGAACATGCTACAACTTAGATTAACCCTGAAGACATTATGTTCAGTAAAATAAAACACAAAAAGACACAGCTATTGTATGATTCCACGTATATGAAGTACCTAGAAATAGTAAAATTCATAAAGGTAGAAAGTAAAAGAGTGGTTGGTAGGGTTGAGGAAAGGGGTAAACAGGAAATTACCATGTATGGGTACAGATTTCAGTGTGTGATAATGACTAATAGTGACTATGAAGTGATGGCTGGACAATGACATGAATGTACTTAATGTTACTAAACTATAAACTTTAAAATGGTTAAGTGGTAAATTCCATTTTACTGTAATGGCAAAACGTGGGTATTGTTGTTAAAATAATTTTTTAATTCAATAGACTGGTATTAATAGAACAAAACTGAACAGAGAACTAGCTAACTTCAAGAAAAGACACTAATTATCCAGAACATGATCCAGATGGAAAATACAAAAGATAGGTTGAGAGGCCTGGATGGTATACTAAGATGATCTAAAATACTTCAAACACAAACTTCAGATAGAAAATGTGGGAGATAAAATTTAAGAAAATATCAAAAAATTCCCCCAAATTTAAGAAAATAGCAAAAAATTCCCCAAATTATTTTTTGAGACACAGTCTTGCTCTTGTCATCCTCAGCTAGTGTGCAGTGGCATCACCATAACTCAGTGCAACTCCTGGGCTTAAGAGATCCTCCTGCCTCTGCCTCCCAAGTAGCTGGGATGACAAGTGAGCACCACCATGCCTGGATAATTTTTCTATTTTTAGTAGATAGGATATTGCTCTTGCTCAGACTAATTCTAAACTCTTGAGTTCAAGGCATTCTTGGTGCTTCAGCCTCTCAAAAATGCTAGGATTATAGGTGTGAGCCACCCTGATTGGAGCGAGGCCTCCAAAATTGCTTAAGGATGCCAATCTTCAGATTCCAAAGCCTAATGAATATTAAGTATGATAATTAAAAAGAAATCAACTTCTCAACATACAAAAACTGAAGTGCAGAAGACCAATGACAACAAAAACTATCCTTTTTTTTTTTTTTTTTAAAGACAGAGTCTCAACTTTGTTGCCCTCAGTAGAATGCTCTGGCATTACAGCTCACAGCAACCTCAGACTCTTGGGCTCAAGAGATCCTCTTGCTGCCATCTTCGAGTAGCTGACACTATAGGTGCCCACCACAACGCCCAGTTATTTTTAGAGATGAGGTCAAGTGCTAGCTAAGGCCGGTCTCAAACTTGTGAGCTCTGCCTCAATCCGCCTGCCTCAGCCTCCCAATCTAAAAACTATCCTTAAAGAACAGAAATGACAATTATACTAACTGTGGATTTTTCAACAGCAATAAAATTCAGAAGAGAATAAGATCGGTCACGAGCAAAGAAAAAAAGAACTGCTAATCTAGAATATACAGGCAGGAAAACCATCTACAGAAATGACACTAAAGACATTTTCCAACAATAAAACACTTTCCAATGCACCTTCACTAGACAACATTCTAAAAGATGTTACTTCAGGCACAGAGAAAACAATTTCAGATTCCCAGATCTTGGAGGTCTCCAGTGGAAGTGAAAATGATCAGCAAAGACATTTGTAAATATGGAACATATGCAAATCAAAGAAGTACTATTTAATTGCTTTAGATTTATAATTCTTGAAATTATACAATGAACTACAGTATATATAATATATACCACAGTGTATGCTTTTGTAAAAGTAATGAAAGCAAATTTTTAAATCAATATAGAAGATTCTCTTCTAACCTTCATTTTATTAAAAAAATAGTAATTTAAAAAAATAAATACATAACAAAAATGGAAAGACTATGAATCATTCCCCTAAAATCTAGAATACTTTACAAAACTTGGTCTTTAAAATTAAAACAAGAAACGCAGATCTAGGGGGAGGGAACAGCAGAGACAAGGGCATGAGAAGTGGGAGATAGAAAATTAAAAACAAAATGAGTTAAACAGGGCTTGAATAGTGAAACTATGAGAGAGAAGAGGACAGGCTCTTCTCCCCAGTGGAAGGTTTTTCTGGAAAAAAAAAAAAATGAAGTGCTGTTTGGTTTCCTTATCAATGGAGGATGAAGTGAACAGCTGATCAGCTCAAAGAAAGCAGACTGTGGGAGGGGAGGAGCAAGATGGCTGACAAGATGATGACCACCCTCCAACAGAAGCTCCCATCCAGAGGGAAGGATAAAGCCCAGAAAATACCCAACAAAGTTGAAGACTAGGAGCCCAGACGAGAGAGAAGAGTGATATCTGCAGGATACCTCTGCTGAGGCAAGTTGAGACTCCTAGAAAGCAATCTACAGGTACATAATACATCCCGAAGGAAGGGTGTCCATCCCCTCTCCCAAGAAAGTTGTGTTTTTCTCTTTGTCTTCTCTTCATCTGCTCCTGTGAGTTTCCTACAGGCAAGTCAGATGAACTGAGGACTTATGGTCTCACTCCACGTGTGAGAGCTACAGAAAGTGGGGTCTACTCCCCTAGAGGGACCCTGCTGAGACTCTGAACACCCTCTTGCCCGGCAGAAAGATTGAACTAATGTTTTGCTGCCATTTTGAATTCCCAGTCCACACTTCCCTCCTTGCCTGCAGAGACAGTAAGAGGAGGCCCCAGAGCAGCATCCCCCCAGCCCTGCAGGACCAAGCACGCTGTTCCGGCCCTGCAGCTGGAGAACTGCTTGAGCTGAATGTTCCCTGCGTGGTTGCTGGTGCTCTGCTGCCACTCAGGGCACCCTGAGGACTGATTGACCCACGCATTCCCCCTTGGGGCTGCTGGTGCTCAGCTGCTGCTTGGGGTACCTGAGCAGGCCCCGCAAGGACTGATCGACCTGCACATTCCTGGCACCCCAGGCCCGGTGGCCCAAGAACTACGAGAGGACGGTCAGTTGAGAGGGAACCACACTGGAGTGGCAGTACCCTAAGGTGAAGAGCAGCAGCCACAGAAGCTAGAACACTAAGGCTCATACCCCTGAGGTTTTTCCGGACAGATACGCCCTATCTCTCTGGGAAACCAGAGGAAGCTGGCATCTTCTCCAGTGGCAGCCCTAGCGGCTAAATGGTTTTGGACCATCTCCAAACAGTGCAAATTCAGCATGGGGCAGAATCAGCGGAAAAATTCTGGTAACCTGAATAACCAGAGTAGATCAACTCCCCCAAGGAAGGATAGGGTAGATGCAATTGAAGATCCCATCCACAAACAGATGGCTGAGATGACAGAAATTGAGTTCAGAATCTGGATAGCAAATAAGATTAACAGAATGGAGGAAAGGAGGGAATTAGAATTTCAAATTATGCAAAAGCTGTCTCAAGAATTCAATGATTTCAAAGATAATATGACCAATATTTTGACACACGGAGGCAAGAGGTTGCACCCCTCAAAGATCTAAAAAATATGGCAGAATCCCTGGATAACAGAATGGAGCAGGCACAAGAAAGGATCTCTGACACTGAAGACAAAGCTTCTAAAAGTGCCCAAGCGCGCAAGGATGAAGAGAAATGGAGAGCAAAAACGGATCACTCGCTCAGAGAGCTCTGGGATAATTCAAAGAAAACTAATATTAGTCTTATAGGAATCTCTGAAGGTGACAAAGTTGTTTCACAAAGCGCAGAGGCTCTTCTTCATGAAATTATGAAAGAGGACTTTCCAGACATGCCAAGAGATTCTGAAATTCAGATAGCAGTTTCAGAACCCCAGCATGACTCAACCAGAACAAGACATCCCTCAGGCACATCATAATTAACTTCACTAAAGTTAATATGAAAGAGAAAAGTCTGAAAGCATCTAGATGTAAGAAAACCATAACCTACAAGGGAAAGAATGTTAGAATGACTACAGATCTCTCTGCTGAAACGTTTCAGGCTAGAAGAGGGTGGTCATCGACTTTTACTCTCCTAAAACAAAATAACTTTCAACCCAGGATCCTGCATCCAGTTAAACTGAGTTTCATTTATGATGGAGAAATTAAATGCTTTAATGATATTCACACATTGAAGAAATTTGCCACAACTAAACCAGCCCTCCAGACCAGCGCAATCCTCCACCACATAGGTAAACTCACACACAAAATTTAGATCAAATTCCAACTTCCGCAGTGGCAAAAGGATTAAAGATGTCCACTGGACTTTTAACAAACTCGATACCCAAAATTATACCAGGCTTATCAATATTCTCGATCAATGTGAATGGCTTAAATTGCCCTAGGCTGGCTGACTGGGTACAAAAACTCAGGCCAGATATCTGCTGCATACAAGAATCCCATCTTACCTTAAAAGCCAAATATAGACTCAGGGTGAAGGGATGGCCATCTATATTCCAGGCGAATGGAAAGCAGAAAAAGCAGGTGTTGCAATTTTATTTGCAGATACAATAGACTTTAAAGCAACAAAAGTAAGCAAGGATAATGATGGCCATTTTATATTTGTTAATGGTAATACTCAATATGATGATATCTCAATTATCAGTATCTATGCTCCC
>NW_003852986.1:0-18291 GCF_000181295.1 Otolemur garnettii
GGGTTCAAATCCAGCCCAGGCCCGCCAAACAATGACGGCTGCAACCAAAAAATAGCCAGGCGTTGTGGTGGGCGCCTGTGGTCCCAACTACTTGGGAGGCTGAGGCAGGAGACTCGCTTGAGCCCAGGAGTTGGAGGTTGCTGTAAGCTGAGATGCCACGGCACTCTACCCAGGAGGACAGCTTGAGGCTTCTGTCTCAAAAAACCACCAACAACAACAACAACAAAAAAACAATAACAGCTACAACAAAAAAAATAGCCAGGCGTTGTGGTGGGCCCCTGTATTCCCAGCTCTTTGGGAGGCTGAGGCAAGAGAACTGCCTAAGCCCAAGAGTTCGAGGTTGCTGTGAGCTGTGACACCACAGCACTCTACTGGGGGCGACATAGTGAGACTCTGTCTCAAAAAAAAAAAAAAAAAAAAATTCAGGTCTCAAACCAACAAAGACATTCCATAAGTTTCCTATTAGGCCCAGTAAGTTTAGCCTTCATGGGATACTATCAGGAATGTTAATCTATTCTATTACCGAATAGGTGTCAAAGCTGTCACTAAACTGCTCATGGCAGTTTGGAAAGCCCTGAAGGCACTGAAGAATTCCTCATAGTCCTCCCAGACCAAGCTCACAGTAAGAACCAGATTCTTTTGCCCTGGCCCTGTGGGACTCCCCCCCCCCACCCCCCCAAATGGCTGCTTATAGATAAGGCAGCATGCCAAGGCCCTATCCTCCCTGGGTGAGAGAGATTGGGTCAGATAGGCCCCACTTCCTCAGAAAGTACCTGTTTGCAGTGCCTGTTGTTTCCTCGCCTTGTATGAGTGCAGGGGCCTCAGTTGGACTGAATGAAGAACTCATGGACCCCTTCCGTGGTCAAGGCCCAGAGCCTTTGTTGTGCAGCCTTGGAGAGAACATGAGGCAGATAAGGTGCTGCCCTCCCTTACCTTTGCCACACCGAGAGGGCCTCCACTGTTCCACACCAGCCAAGAGGTGGCCTTGCATTATTACCAATGCTCGTTTCTCTATGCTCTCTTTCACGGTCCTACCACACACTCTGCAATCTTTGAGTCTGATGAGTGACCACTCCACTGTCACTGCAAGAAGGGCAGAAGTGGGCAAGAAAGTGAGACAAGTGAAGGCAGTACATAGGCATTCTCACTAAGGTAGGGACACCTGAAGTGCCTTTGCCATGACATGTACAGGTTGTCCTCAAATTTCAGGGGTATGGGGAGATCTTGGATAATTGGAATTTTAAGTTGGTTGGCATCTTGCTTTTAAGTATGATTTAGTTTCAGGTCAGGGAGTGATCCTTGGGGGAAGGTCTCTGATATGGAAATCTATATGCTCAGGGGTCTATTCAACTACTAATGGCTCTGACACAGTGGAAAGTCACTTGCTCCTGGAGAACTTCAGGCCATACCTCTGAAAGCATACATCAGTGGATGAGGTGCTGGGTGCAAAGGTGCTGTTCAGAACAGCTCTAAGTCATTGCCACCTATGCTTACAACTCAGAGTACAGATCTCAAGGATCCCATCATCCAATGTGGGCCCAAGTAAGGAATGAGGTCCTGGGCAGGGACAATGGGGCTTGCATTAGTTTGCTAGGGTTAACATAACAAATGCCACAGAAATTAATTTTCTCACCATTCTGAAGAGTAGAAGTCCAAGATCAAGGTATTGAGGCATCTTTCATTGGTTTGTAGGTAGTTGTACTGCTGTGTTCTAATCTCTTTTTATAAGAACACCAGTCATTCTGGATTAGGGCCTTTCTAATGCCCATGGGTTTTTTTTTTTTTGAGATATAATCTCAAGCTGTCATCCTGGGTAGAGTGCTGTGATGTTACAGCTCACAGCAACCTCAAACTCTTGGGCTTAAGCTATTTTCTTGCCTCATTTTCCCAAGTAACTGGAACTACAGGTGCCTGCCACAATGCCAGGCTATTTTTTTGTTTTTTGTTGCAGTTGTCATTGTTTTAGCTGGCCAGGGTTGGGTTTGAACCTCCCAGCCTCAGTGTATGTGGCCAGCGCCCTGCCCACTGATCTATGGGCACCGCCCTAAAGACTATGTTTTAACTTATTTACTTTTTGTAGCGACAGGGTCTTGCTATATTGCCCAGGCTAGTCTTGAACTTTAAGCCTCTAGCAATTCTCCTGCCTCTGCCTCACAAAGTGCTGGGGTTAGAGGCAGGAGCTACTGTGCCTGGCCTTAATTACCTCTTTAAAGTTCCTGTCTCCAAATAGATTCTGAAGTACTGGGGTAGGGCTTGAACATATGAATCTAGTGGTGTGGGGGGAATGGGTGCACAATTCAGTCGGTTATGCAGTTTATTCAGAAAGTCTCTGAGAGACTGCACCTAAAGACTGTGGGCCCTCATGTCAGGAATGGCCACGGTCCACACTGCCCTCTTGTGTTTTTTACACTCCTTTTAAGGGCAAAAATTATTCAAAAGCATTTCTGCTTCAGTTTCTATTCCCAAGTCTTGTAACGTTTTTCTCTGTAACTGTGCTAAGACAAAACAAAAATAACTGTTTCCAGGAACATATAAGTGAAGATCAGAGTTTAGAGTCTTGTGTAGTCTGAGCTCTACAATATACGGGCCTACTTCCCTAATTGAAATCTCAGTCCTAAAAGAGACTAAGAAGCCTTAGACTTCCATTCTAACTAGGTACAAGAATTGTCCCTCTGACCCAGCTTCAAGTCCGCTCTCACAGCAGTTGGGGTGCACAGATATGAGCGGGGGAGGAGAGGGATACTTTGCCTTCCACTGATTGGTTCATTGCTGCCCAGTAACTTCAACTCAGAGAGCCTAGCGGTGGGTACTTAAGACCGACGTCTTTTTCTCAAAATGTCCTCTAGAAAACAAGGCAAACGGAGCTGTGAATCCCCTCACTAGAACGAGGACCGCCCAGCTCTGCGTAACGACCGACCCAGCCTGGCCGTGCCGGGACAGCGAGTATAGAGTATCCCTTAGTGACTCCGACCTCGGCTCACACTCCCGTATGCCCTTCCTGCCACTTGCGCCCTGCCCTCCAGTCCGCAAATTACAATTTCATCCAATGGGGCCCAGAAAAGGCAGACAGCCGCAGCCGGCGAGTCAGCCCCGCCCGAGAAGGAAGCAGCAACCCCGCCAGCCCACAAAAGCAAGTCGACTCAACTCTGCAAAACTCGAAATGGCCCCGCGGGGGCGAACTAGACCCGACAGCCGACCCTCCCTCTTCGCTGAGCGCCTAACCAGGGCTTTCCCGGCTGTGGCGCCGGAAGAACGCAGAGGGCAAGCGGTACAGCTTCTTCCCAAGTGCTGCTGTGGGTGGCTCTGAAAAGAGCCTTTGGATTTGATGGAACCTGAAACCGAGCGCGCATGCACTTCTTAAGCCCGCTCCCCGCGGATGCGGCGGGCCAGCTGGATGTCCTTGGGCATAATAGTCACTCGCTTGGCGTGGATGGCACACAGGTTCGTGTCCTCGAACAACCCCACCAGGTAGGCCTCGCTCGCCTCCTGCAGCGCCATCACGGCCGAGCTCTGGAAGCGCAGGTCGGTCTTAAAGTCCTGCGCGATCTCGCGCACCAGCCGCTGGAAGGGCAGCTTGCGGATCAGCAGCTCGGTGGATTTCTGGTACCGCCGGATCTCCCGCAGGGCCACGGTGCCCGGCCGGTAACGGTGCGGCTTCTTCACGCCGCCCGTGGCCGGGGCACTCTTGCGGGCCGCCTTAGTGGCCAGCTGCTTCCTCGGGGCCTTGCCACCGGTCGACTTACGGGCGGTCTGTTTCGTACGGGCCATAGCAAATCAAAACACGAGCCTAACAACCCAGCGGCAGGGGGAGAAACGAGGTCCCGGGCCGCGGCTTGCGGTCTTTATAGACACAGCCTTTTCGCGATTGGGCGGAACAATAATTGAAAGTCCCGCGCTGGCTGTCCATTGGCTGTGACGTTGCCTGTCCTAGCGTCACCGGTTGGCTTGGGCAGAATCCTCTCTAACCCCGCCTACCCGCCTCTCTGCTTGCCAGTTGGCCAACAGTTTTCCAACCTTGTTTTTTCCTCATTCTTTCGGGGTGGAAGTCATTTTCGATCGCAGCTTTGTCAGATTGTTCCTCCCGGCCCTTCACTTCCTTACAACACGCTGTATAGCCGCCAATTTGAACTTCGACCTTCCGTGTGTGTCCTCCCAGCCCAGTTGCTTCTTGGCAGATCCCTTTCCGCCCGTTCGGCGCTTTTCTGAAGGGGGTGGGGGGTGGGGTGCAAGATTCCGCCTCTGAAAACTTAAAGAGGGGAATCTGCATCTCCGCTGCGAAGGCGCTTGAAGGTTTAGGAAGAAAAAAAAAAAAAAAAAGATAAAAAGACTAAGGACTAAGCCAGGACTTGAGCCAAGACCCAGCTCCGCTACGCTCCCGAAAACTGCTCGTTCTCTTATCGATGGGGGATGGGGCGTGCGGTGGCGATAGCGAATACGCACCCCCACCCCCCAGTGCTACACCTCGTCCAAATCCCGGGCAAAAGGCTGCGGGAACAACTGAGGGCTTGACAGCGCTAGTGTTCGCGACTGAGTGGACCACGGGCGTCCTAGATGTTGGGGACCTCCACCTACGCTACTAAGACTCTGCACTCAGTGATGTGTAGGCACACCCCAGGCGAGAAGCGCTTGGGAGCCAAGGGACAAATGGCACTCGGGCACTCGCCCCGCCCACACCTCCCCTTATCTCGGGTTAGGCATTTACTGAGAAAGGTGGACGCGAGACTAGACATTGTAACAGCTCTTTATTTGAAAGAGGGGGTGGCTCTGAAAAGAGCCTTTGATTTCACGGCTACGCCTATCCGAGACGAGGGCTGGGCTGAGCTGAGCTTCCAGAAGGACGCAGGCCTCACTTGCCCTTTGCCTTGTGGTGACTCTCAGTCTTCTTAGGGAGCAAGACGGCCTGGATGTTAGGTAAGACGCCGCCCTGGGCGATGGTGACTTTGCCCAACAGCTTGTTCAGCTCCTCGTCGTTGCGGATGGCCAGCTGGAGGTGGCGGGGGATGATGCGCGTCTTCTTGTTGTCCCGGGCCGCGTTACCGGCCAACTCCAGGATTTCCGCCGTCAGGTACTCGAGGACCGCCGCCATATAGACGGGCGCGCCGGCCCCAACCCGCTCGGCGTAGTTGCCTTTGCGCAGCAAGCGGTGCACTCGCCCCACTGGGAACTGAAGGCCAGCGCGGGATGACCGCGACTTGGCCTTAGCGCGAGCTTTGCCTCCTTGCTTGCCACGACCAGACATGATAGCTACAGTCACTGCGAGCAGCCCTAGCCTGCCGACCGAGAAAGTCGCCGCGGACGGCGCTGCTTCACCCTTTTATAGGCAGAGCGGCGATTGTCCACGGAGCACTTTGATTGGCTAAAGCATAGTTTTGTCCCGATGGCCAATAGGATACCTCAGCCGGAATCCAGCTATTTACATAATCTCGTCGCTCTCGCTTTGGCGCCGCCGGAAACGCGCCAATCACAGCGCGGCAGAGTCGGAACCTTAATTTGCTTACAGCCCCTATAAGTACAACAGTCGCTTCCGGTAGACCCGGCCCTACCGCTGCGTTTGCGTTCTTGAAAGTCTTTGCCTCTTGTCCTTGTCACTATGCCTGAGCCGGCGAAGTCCGCTCCGGCTCCCAAGAAGGGGTCCAAGAAAGCCGTCACCAAAGCCCAGAAAAAGGATGGTAAGAAGCGCAAGCGCAGCCGCAAAGAGAGCTATTCCATCTACGTGTACAAGGTGCTGAAGCAGGTCCACCCCGACACCGGCATCTCCTCCAAGGCCATGGGCATCATGAACTCCTTCGTCAACGACATCTTCGAGCGCATCGCCGGGGAGGCGTCCCGCCTGGCCCATTACAACAAGCGCTCCACCATCACGTCCCGCGAGATCCAGACGGCCGTGCGCCTGCTGCTGCCCGGCGAGCTGGCCAAGCACGCCGTGTCCGAGGGCACCAAGGCGGTCACCAAGTACACCAGCTCCAAGTGAGCCCCTGCTGGGACGCGGCGCTCGCGCGAGTTGGAGCTGCCGGCCGCTTGACTCCAAAGGCTCTTTTCAGAGCCACCTATCTCTTCCCTGAAAGAAGCTGTCCCGTGTTGTTCCTCCCACTCACTCTCGGCATCCAGGTTCAGGTTAAGAAAGTTAACTGGACCAGGTACAAGTATCCATAGTTCATTCCTTGAAGTACTGGTGTAGATATGCTTACTTGGGTTTATGGATGAATCTTCTTCCACAGACGGCGCGTGGGGGCGGGGGTGCGTGTGTCCACAGAAGATTGCTCTTGTAGTTGACTTTAGCTTGGCCTCACCGGTAATGTGTGCAGTATAGTATTTTCATAGGGAAATGTGCTAATTCCCTTAGATGTTTGTGCAATATAAAGTTGGATGAACAGAGGTATATAATTGGGGGGGGGTTCCTTACTAAATCATAACTACATTTATGGGGTACAATGTGATGATTTGATATGCAACGTGGAATGAATGCTTAAACAATCCAGCGGGTTTTGCTGGGGAAATGGTGGTGAAACCTAACTTTTTGCATTATGTGCTTCTGAGGTGGGTACTAACAGTAATTCAACTTGTATGCATTTGGTACTGGGAAATTTCAAAATTGGCAAAATTGGATGTCCTTGGTTCACAAGCACGTGCCTACTTACCCGAAGATTTCTTCAGTGTCGTGTTGGGAGATTTTCATACCTAGGAATGAACCAGTAAGACTGGTGTCATCTAGACCTACTTCACATTCCCTAAATCTGCCTAATGTAATTTACCTAGTGAGAATGCCTTGGAATTAACTCAGAAAAGTTTGTTCAAGTATTACTTTTATACAATAGCAATAAAACGTCAGTAATTTTTTACAGTTAGGAATGCTCGAGGAGCAGAAAGACCCCAAATATAGTGCAACGGAAGTTGATTTAAGATTTTGGGATTTTTTTCCCATTATTTTGGGAGCACTTGGATTTCTAGAGGTGGGAATTGGAATAAAGATCATGCTGGTTGCTCCTACGTTGACCACAGTAGAAGCAAGGACCCTGGTTAGGAGGTTTTTGCTGTGTGGACTAGAACTGTGATTCTTTTCCTTTGTTTATTTATTTTATTTATTTATTTTTTTGAGACAGTCTCATTGTGTAGCCCTTGGTAGAATGCTGTGGCATCACAGCTCACAGCAACTTCCAACTCTTGGGCTTAAGCAATTCTCTTGCCTCAGCCTCCCAAGTAGCTTGGACTACTGTCATTGTTTGGCAGGCCCAGGCCAGGTTCAAACCTGCCAGCCCCAGTGTGTGTGGCTGGCACACTAACTGCTGATCTACAGGTGCCAAGCCTTGAACGGTGATTCTTAATGTCTGGTGTGCACATGAGTAGCAATGTTATTTGAGAATTTATTAAAAATCTCATGGCCCCAGTAATTTAGTGTTAAGCTCTCAGGGTGATTCTGATTAATTTAGTGTGAGAACCACTAGATATAGACATTTCGCATTGGAGTGCAGTGGTTGTAATGGAAACAAATGTTGGATTGTTTCAGCAATAGGTCTTGCTGAATAGAATTAGGTAAGAATGGAACCCCTAGGTATTTGGCTTGAGCAGTTGAGTAGTTGATAGATAATGGTACTTGTAGTTTGGTTGGAATACTGAGAGAAGGTATTGGTTGGGGCACTGAGCAGTGATCCAGAGTTCTGATTTAATTTTGAGACGCTGATATGTAGGTGGATGTGTGCATTTGGCAGTTTGAGAAATGTATCTGGGGCTCAGTGAAGACACTACAGAATTATGGGGCTCAGAGAAGACAATACAAAATTGGCTTTGCATACTATTTTTAACACAAAGCAGTGGGAATGATGGGTGTGGTAGTGGATATTGACTATTAAATGTAGCATTTATTTTTGTGTTTGTAATAGTACTGCTACATGTGCTTCTCAGAAAGTAGCTTCTACTCACAATTTTTAGGATTGGCCTGATTAGTTTAAATGTTCTCCCAATTACTTTCCCACTGTGATTTGTTCAGGAATGTAGACCTATCTAATTGGTATTTTAACATTTCAGGAATTGAACCAAGTAACCAAGCAGGGGCAGGGGAGTGTAGAATGCTGTTAGCTTTTGAGAAAGATGTTTCTTTGTTTTCAAGAGGCAGAGCAACAGGATGGGGTGGTCTGTGGGTATGAAGGTAAGAATGATTATAGACAATATGCAAAGGGAGGACAGTACAGTATGGGGGAACCAGAGAACTGAGCCGTTCCTGGAGTTTTAGCCAAGCTTAGAGCCCTGCCTGCTGTACCTTCAGATTCAAATTACACCAATTTGTCTGACAGACTTAAATCAGTTTAAATCTTGAAATATTTCAGGAATAATAAATCATTTCTCGGGATAAAAGGAAAAAGGATAGACCTTACTGTCAAAGAAGTCAAAGAATAGATAAAGACAAATAGAGGTACTCAAAGTACACATTGGGATCAACTATCCAATTGCTAAAAGTAATATTTGACTAGTGCCAAAAATTAATATTACCATCATAAAAAGAGTGGCAGGGATAAAAACTTAAAATTTCAGGCCAGGTGCCGGGGCTCACCCTGTAATCCAGTGCTCTGGGAGGCCAAGGTGTGTGAATCACTTCAGCTCAGGAGTTGGGACCAGCCTGAGCAAGAGGGAGAGCCTGTCTCTACTAAAAATAGAAAAACTAGCTGAATGCTGTGGCAGACACCTGTAGTTCCAGTTATTCAGGAGGCTGAAGCAGGGGGATTGCTTGAGCCTGAGAGTTTGAGGTTGTTCTGAGCTATAATGCCACAACACTCTAGCCTGGGCAGCAAAGTGAGACTGTCTCGAACAAAAAATTTAAACTAAATTATGTAAATGTATTAAAAATTTTAGTAGTTTGTCGGGAGCCAAATGACGCCAGATGGCCGCCCATCCCCACTGTCTGGAGTATGCTAACCTTTATCAGATAAGGAGCTGTTCTTCCCAGAGAAGCCATAAAATGTTTCAGACACATCGTTTACATTCCCAGCAGGAGATTGATGCAAGCTCTAACTCCTGCATTCCTCTGCCCCCCACCTCTTGTCTTCTCTGAATGCTATAAAAACTGATCTGTTACCCCCATTAAATGAGACCTTGACAAATCTGCTTGGTCTCCCTTCCTTTTTTCTTGCCTATTCTCTTTACAGGCTGGGTCCCCCTCGCCCCCCGAATAACCGTGTCCCGCAGGACGGGACAGTAGTTGTGTTAAAGTTTCCTAGGGCTACTTTTGCAAATTAACTATATGGCTTAATAAAACAACAGATGTTTTATTCTCTAGTGGTTCTAGACCACCTTTTTTCAACCTTTTTTTATCTCACAGCACACATGAACCTATAGTTAAATTTTCGAGGCACACTTACGTTAATCAAAAAAAAAAGGGAAATAAACAGTAAAAAGATATAATACTTCCTGTGCTTCGGACCTTCATTCAAAAATAATTCAACCTAAGATCCTCTCAGGGCACACCAGTTGAAAATCACTGCTGTAGAAACTAGAAAGGTGCTGGCAGGGCCGGGCTCTTTCCAAAGACACTTCTAAGGCCTTTTTTTTTTTTTTGTATCTTTCAGTGCCTGGTAGCCCCAGTCTTCTTCTGTGTATCTGTTATTATAACAATCATCCTGAATTATGGCCTGCCCGCATGACCTCATTTTATCTTGATTACATCTGCAAAGACCTTATTCCACATAAGGCAAAATTCTAAGACAGTGGGGGTTAGACTTTAATACATCTTTGTGGACACAATTCAACCCATAATACTAGGCAACAGTTGTGGTGGCTGAATATGGCCCCCAAATATGTCTACATTTTAATCTCCAGAATTTGTGATTATTAAGTACCTTACTATGTAATTCTGAGATTGAGAGATGATCTGGGCAGGCTCTATCTCTTTTCCTTAAAGCAGAAGAAAGTAATAGAAGTAGAGATTTGAAGATGGTAGGAAGTTGACTTTGAAAATGGGAGTCAAAGGGGTGGGGCGCAGTGGCTCAGCCAGTAATCCTGGCAGTTGGGAGGCTGAGATGAGTGGATTGCCTAGCTAGCTCTCGGGTTCAAGACCAGCCTGAGCCAGAGCAAGACATAGTCTCTAAAAATAGCTGAAAGTTGTGGTGGGTGCCTATAGTCTCATTTGATTGGGAGGCTGAGGCAAGAGAATCGCTTAAGCCCAGGAGTTTGAGGTTGCTGTGGGCTGTGACTCCACAACACTCTACCAAGGGTGACAAGTGAGTCTCTCAAACAAAAGGAAAAAGAAAAGGGACAATAACACAAGAAGAACCCATGTAGAAGCTGAAAAACTATGTAAATAAACTCAATGAAAGCCCTACCTAGTGGAACCAATTTTGTATTTCTGACCTCAAGAATTGTAATCAAGAATTGTAATTAAGGCTTGGCACCTGTGGCTGAAGTGGCTAGGTCACCAACCACAATACACCCAGGTGGTGGGTTGGAATCCAGCCAGGGCCCACCAAGCAACAATGACGGCTGCAACCAAAAAATAGCCAGGCGTTGTGGTGGGTGCCTGTGGTCCCAGCTACTTGGGAGGCTGAGGCAAGAGACTCACTTGAGCCCAGAAGTTGGAGGTTGCTGTGCTCTGTGATGCTACGGCAAGCTACCCAGGGGGACAGCTTGAGGCTCTGTCTCAAAAAAAAAAAAAAAAGAACAAATAAGAGTTTGTTAAAACCATCAAGATTGTAGTATTTTGTTACTGAAACCCTAGGAAATGAATAGAACAGTATACAGGATTTTTTTGACAGTTGGGGAAATTTACATACAGTGTATATTGTCATTATTATTAATATTTCTTGGGTACAATAATGGTTTTGTAGCTTTTTCCCTTGTACCTTATAGGAGGAATAGAAATTTTCTTCTTGTCCACTACCAAAGGAATAAATACTTTTAAGGCTGAGTAGTTTTAACAATGAGCTGGTGGGTAGTCTCTGGAGGACATTCTGTAACATAATTAGCAGGTCTGGGCTCTTACAGTCCTTGAGCATCTTTCCTCCTTACCCTTACCCATAAGATGGTATCCACAATTCCCCACAGCTCTGGTTTGATACTAACATCTGAGTAAAAAACGTTTACTAGCCGCAACACAAACACAAAGCAGTCTTTTTGTATCACTTTATTCTTATGGTGTTAACCGTTTATTCACTGCTCCTGGAAGGAACAAAACTGGGATTAAGAGCCATTGAGCTAAAAATTACCTCAACCACAAACAGAGATATTCAGGTAGAGACAAAAGTTTTATTATAGGTCCCAAGGCATGGCCTCAGAGTATTACAAAGTTTTGTGCACTGAGTAAGAACTGCAGTTACTTCACAGTACTGGGGACATCCAATTGCTTTAGGATAACCACTGCATATCACTCACCCTCTATTGATCAGCATACACTGCATACACTTTTGTTTTGAAAAAGACAAATTCTATACAAACGAAAATACACTCTAAGCTAGCTCTCCACTAAGCCACAAAATGTGGCTGTGATCCTTTCCTAACACCCCTAGGCTGACATTGCTCACCTGAGAAATAAGGTGAGGTGATACAGCAAAGGCCCTTAGTAGGAATTCTGGGAAGCAGATAGAAGATAGGCCACTTACCTATAAAACAACTTACGATCCAAGGTAAAGTAAAAATCAGGTTCCCTACACGACACTGAAGAAATCTTCGGGTAAGTAGGCACGTGCTTGTGAACCAAGGACATCCAATTTTGCCAATTTTGAAATTTCCCAGTACCAAATGCATACAAGTTGAATTACTGTTAGTACCCACCTCAGAAGCACATAATGCAAAAAGTTAGGTTTCACCACCATTTCCCCAGCAAAACCCGCTGGATTGTTTAAGCATTCATTCCACGTTGCATATCAAATCATCACATTGTACCCCATAAATGTAGTTATGATTTAGTAAGGAACCCCCCCCCAATTATATACCTCTGTTCATCCAACTTTATATTGCACAAACATCTAAGGGAATTAGCACATTTCCCTATGAAAATACTATACTGCACACATTACCGGTGAGGCCAAGCTAAAGTCAACTACAAGAGCAATCTTCTGTGGACACACGCACCCCCGCCCCCACGCGCCGTCTGTGGAAGAAGATTCATCCATAAACCCAAGTAAGCATATCTACACCAGTACTTCAAGGAATGAACTATGGATACTTGTACCTGGTCCAGTTAACTTTCTTAACCTGAACCTGGATGCCGAGAGTGAGTGGGAGGAACAACACGGGACAGCTTCTTTCAGGGAAGAGATAGGTGGCTCTGAAAAGAGCCTTTGGAGTCAAGCGGCCGGCAGCTCCAACTCGCGCGAGCGCCGCGTCCCAGCAGGGGCTCACTTGGAGCTGGTGTACTTGGTGACCGCCTTGGTGCCCTCGGACACGGCGTGCTTGGCCAGCTCGCCGGGCAGCAGCAGGCGCACGGCCGTCTGGATCTCGCGGGACGTGATGGTGGAGCGCTTGTTGTAATGGGCCAGGCGGGACGCCTCCCCGGCGATGCGCTCGAAGATGTCGTTGACGAAGGAGTTCATGATGCCCATGGCCTTGGAGGAGATGCCGGTGTCGGGGTGGACCTGCTTCAGCACCTTGTACACGTAGATGGAATAGCTCTCTTTGCGGCTGCGCTTGCGCTTCTTACCATCCTTTTTCTGGGCTTTGGTGACGGCTTTCTTGGACCCCTTCTTGGGAGCCGGAGCGGACTTCGCCGGCTCAGGCATAGTGACAAGGACAAGAGGCAAAGACTTTCAAGAACGCAAACGCAGCGGTAGGGCCGGGTCTACCGGAAGCGACTGTTGTACTTATAGGGGCTGTAAGCAAATTAAGGTTCCGACTCTGCCGCGCTGTGATTGGCGCGTTTCCGGCGGCGCCAAAGCGAGAGCGACGAGATTATGTAAATAGCTGGATTCCGGCTGAGGTATCCTATTGGCCATCGGGACAAAACTATGCTTTAGCCAATCAAAGTGCTCCGTGGACAATCGCCGCTCTGCCTATAAAAGGGTGAAGCAGCGCCGTCCGCGGCGACTTTCTCGGTCGGCAGGCTAGGGCTGCTCGCAGTGACTGTAGCTATCATGTCTGGTCGTGGCAAGCAAGGAGGCAAAGCTCGCGCTAAGGCCAAGTCGCGGTCATCCCGCGCTGGCCTTCAGTTCCCAGTGGGGCGAGTGCACCGCTTGCTGCGCAAAGGCAACTACGCCGAGCGGGTTGGGGCCGGCGCGCCCGTCTATATGGCGGCGGTCCTCGAGTACCTGACGGCGGAAATCCTGGAGTTGGCCGGTAACGCGGCCCGGGACAACAAGAAGACGCGCATCATCCCCCGCCACCTCCAGCTGGCCATCCGCAACGACGAGGAGCTGAACAAGCTGTTGGGCAAAGTCACCATCGCCCAGGGCGGCGTCTTACCTAACATCCAGGCCGTCTTGCTCCCTAAGAAGACTGAGAGTCACCACAAGGCAAAGGGCAAGTGAGGCCTGCGTCCTTCTGGAAGCTCAGCTCAGCCCAGCCCTCGTCTCGGATAGGCGTAGCCGTGAAATCAAAGGCTCTTTTCAGAGCCACCCCCTCTTTCAAATAAAGAGCTGTTACAATGTCTAGTCTCGCGTCCACCTTTCTCAGTAAATGCCTAACCCGAGATAAGGGGAGGTGTGGGCGGGGCGAGTGCCCGAGTGCCATTTGTCCCTTGGCTCCCAAGCGCTTCTCGCCTGGGGTGTGCCTACACATCACTGAGTGCAGAGTCTTAGTAGCGTAGGTGGAGGTCCCCAACATCTAGGACGCCCGTGGTCCACTCAGTCGCGAACACTAGCGCTGTCAAGCCCTCAGTTGTTCCCGCAGCCTTTTGCCCGGGATTTGGACGAGGTGTAGCACTGGGGGGTGGGGGTGCGTATTCGCTATCGCCACCGCACGCCCCATCCCCCATCGATAAGAGAACGAGCAGTTTTCGGGAGCGTAGCGGAGCTGGGTCTTGGCTCAAGTCCTGGCTTAGTCCTTAGTCTTTTTATCTTTTTTTTTTTTTTTTTCTTCCTAAACCTTCAAGCGCCTTCGCAGCGGAGATGCAGATTCCCCTCTTTAAGTTTTCAGAGGCGGAATCTTGCACCCCACCCCCCACCCCCTTCAGAAAAGCGCCGAACGGGCGGAAAGGGATCTGCCAAGAAGCAACTGGGCTGGGAGGACACACACGGAAGGTCGAAGTTCAAATTGGCGGCTATACAGCGTGTTGTAAGGAAGTGAAGGGCCGGGAGGAACAATCTGACAAAGCTGCGATCGAAAATGACTTCCACCCCGAAAGAATGAGGAAAAAACAAGGTTGGAAAACTGTTGGCCAACTGGCAAGCAGAGAGGCGGGTAGGCGGGGTTAGAGAGGATTCTGCCCAAGCCAACCGGTGACGCTAGGACAGGCAACGTCACAGCCAATGGACAGCCAGCGCGGGACTTTCAATTATTGTTCCGCCCAATCGCGAAAAGGCTGTGTCTATAAAGACCGCAAGCCGCGGCCCGGGACCTCGTTTCTCCCCCTGCCGCTGGGTTGTTAGGCTCGTGTTTTGATTTGCTATGGCCCGTACGAAACAGACCGCCCGTAAGTCGACCGGTGGCAAGGCCCCGAGGAAGCAGCTGGCCACTAAGGCGGCCCGCAAGAGTGCCCCGGCCACGGGCGGCGTGAAGAAGCCGCACCGTTACCGGCCGGGCACCGTGGCCCTGCGGGAGATCCGGCGGTACCAGAAATCCACCGAGCTGCTGATCCGCAAGCTGCCCTTCCAGCGGCTGGTGCGCGAGATCGCGCAGGACTTTAAGACCGACCTGCGCTTCCAGAGCTCGGCCGTGATGGCGCTGCAGGAGGCGAGCGAGGCCTACCTGGTGGGGTTGTTCGAGGACACGAACCTGTGTGCCATCCACGCCAAGCGAGTGACTATTATGCCCAAGGACATCCAGCTGGCCCGCCGCATCCGCGGGGAGCGGGCTTAAGAAGTGCATGCGCGCTCGGTTTCAGGTTCCATCAAATCCAAAGGCTCTTTTCAGAGCCACCCACAGCAGCACTTGGGAAGAAGCTGTACCGCTTGCCCTCTGCGTTCTTCCGGCGCCACAGCCGGGAAAGCCCTGGTTAGGCGCTCAGCGAAGAGGGAGGGTCGGCTGTCGGGTCTAGTTCGCCCCCGCGGGGCCATTTCGAGTTTTGCAGAGTTGAGTCGACTTGCTTTTGTGGGCTGGCGGGGTTGCTGCTTCCTTCTCGGGCGGGGCTGACTCGCCGGCTGCGGCTGTCTGCCTTTTCTGGGCCCCATTGGATGAAATTGTAATTTGCGGACTGGAGGGCAGGGCGCAAGTGGCAGGAAGGGCATACGGGAGTGTGAGCCGAGGTCGGAGTCACTAAGGGATACTCTATACTCGCTGTCCCGGCACGGCCAGGCTGGGTCGGTCGTTACGCAGAGCTGGGCGGTCCTCGTTCTAGTGAGGGGATTCACAGCTCCGTTTGCCTTGTTTTCTAGAGGACATTTTGAGAAAAAGACGTCGGTCTTAAGTACCCACCGCTAGGCTCTCTGAGTTGAAGTTACTGGGCAGCAATGAACCAATCAGTGGAAGGCAAAGTATCCCTCTCCTCCCCCGCTCATATCTGTGCACCCCAACTGCTGTGAGAGCGGACTTGAAGCTGGGTCAGAGGGACAATTCTTGTACCTAGTTAGAATGGAAGTCTAAGGCTTCTTAGTCTCTTTTAGGACTGAGATTTCAATTAGGGAAGTAGGCCCGTATATTGTAGAGCTCAGACTACACAAGACTCTAAACTCTGATCTTCACTTATATGTTCCTGGAAACAGTTATTTTTGTTTTGTCTTAGCACAGTTACAGAGAAAAACGTTACAAGACTTGGGAATAGAAACTGAAGCAGAAATGCTTTTGAATAATTTTTGCCCTTAAAAGGAGTGTAAAAAACACAAGAGGGCAGTGTGGACCGTGGCCATTCCTGACATGAGGGCCCACAGTCTTTAGGTGCAGTCTCTCAGAGACTTTCTGAATAAACTGCATAACCGACTGAATTGTGCACCCATTCCCCCCACACCACTAGATTCATATGTTCAAGCCCTACCCCAGTACTTCAGAATCTATTTGGAGACAGGAACTTTAAAGAGGTAATTAAGGCCAGGCACAGTAGCTCCTGCCTCTAACCCCAGCACTTTGTGAGGCAGAGGCAGGAGAATTGCTAGAGGCTTAAAGTTCAAGACTAGCCTGGGCAATATAGCAAGACCCTGTCGCTACAAAAAGTAAATAAGTTAAAACATAGTCTTTAGGGCGGTGCCCATAGATCAGTGGGCAGGGCGCTGGCCACATACACTGAGGCTGGGAGGTTCAAACCCAACCCTGGCCAGCTAAAACAATGACAACTGCAACAAAAAACAAAAAAATAGCCTGGCATTGTGGCAGGCACCTGTAGTTCCAGTTACTTGGGAAAATGAGGCAAGAAAATAGCTTAAGCCCAAGAGTTTGAGGTTGCTGTGAGCTGTAACATCACAGCACTCTACCCAGGATGACAGCTTGAGATTATATCTCAAAAAAAAAAAAACCCATGGGCATTAGAAAGGCCCTAATCCAGAATGACTGGTGTTCTTATAAAAAGAGATTAGAACACAGCAGTACAACTACCTACAAACCAATGAAAGATGCCTCAATACCTTGATCTTGGACTTCTACTCTTCAGAATGGTGAGAAAATTAATTTCTGTGGCATTTGTTATGTTAACCCTAGCAAACTAATGCAAGCCCCATTGTCCCTGCCCAGGACCTCATTCCTTACTTGGGCCCACATTGGATGATGGGATCCTTGAGATCTGTACTCTGAGTTGTAAGCATAGGTGGCAATGACTTAGAGCTGTTCTGAACAGCACCTTTGCACCCAGCACCTCATCCACTGATGTATGCTTTCAGAGGTATGGCCTGAAGTTCTCCAGGAGCAAGTGACTTTCCACTGTGTCAGAGCCATTAGTAGTTGAATAGACCCCTGAGCATATAGATTTCCATATCAGAGACCTTCCCCCAAGGATCACTCCCTGACCTGAAACTAAATCATACTTAAAAGCAAGATGCCAACCAACTTAAAATTCCAATTATCCAAGATCTCCCCATACCCCTGAAATTTGAGGACAACCTGTACATGTCATGGCAAAGGCACTTCAGGTGTCCCTACCTTAGTGAGAATGCCTATGTACTGCCTTCACTTGTCTCACTTTCTTGCCCACTTCTGCCCTTCTTGCAGTGACAGTGGAGTGGTCACTCATCAGACTCAAAGATTGCAGAGTGTGTGGTAGGACCGTGAAAGAGAGCATAGAGAAACGAGCATTGGTAATAATGCAAGGCCACCTCTTGGCTGGTGTGGAACAGTGGAGGCCCTCTCGGTGTGGCAAAGGTAAGGGAGGGCAGCACCTTATCTGCCTCATGTTCTCTCCAAGGCTGCACAACAAAGGCTCTGGGCCTTGACCACGGAAGGGGTCCATGAGTTCTTCATTCAGTCCAACTGAGGCCCCTGCACTCATACAAGGCGAGGAAACAACAGGCACTGCAAACAGGTACTTTCTGAGGAAGTGGGGCCTATCTGACCCAATCTCTCTCACCCAGGGAGGATAGGGCCTTGGCATGCTGCCTTATCTATAAGCAGCCATTTGGGGGGGTGGGGGGGGGGAGTCCCACAGGGCCAGGGCAAAAGAATCTGGTTCTTACTGTGAGCTTGGTCTGGGAGGACTATGAGGAATTCTTCAGTGCCTTCAGGGCTTTCCAAACTGCCATGAGCAGTTTAGTGACAGCTTTGACACCTATTCGGTAATAGAATAGATTAACATTCCTGATAGTATCCCATGAAGGCTAAACTTACTGGGCCTAATAGGAAACTTATGGAATGTCTTTGTTGGTTTGAGACCTGAATTTTTTTTTTTTTTTTTTTTTGAGACAGAGTCTCACTATGTCGCCCCCAGTAGAGTGCTGTGGTGTCACAGCTCACAGCAACCTCGAACTCTTGGGCTTAGGCAGTTCTCTTGCCTCAGCCTCCCAAAGAGCTGGGAATACAGGGGCCCACCACAACGCCTGGCTATTTTTTTTGTTGTAGCTGTTATTGTTTTTTTGTTGTTGTTGTTGTTGGTGGTTTTTTGAGACAGAAGCCTCAAGCTGTCCTCCTGGGTAGAGTGCCGTGGCATCTCAGCTTACAGCAACCTCCAACTCCTGGGCTCAAGCGAGTCTCCTGCCTCAGCCTCCCAAGTAGTTGGGACCACAGGCGCCCACCACAACGCCTGGCTATTTTTTGGTTGCAGCCGTCATTGTTTGGCGGGCCTGGGCTGGATTTGAACCC
>NW_003852987.1:0-1384 GCF_000181295.1 Otolemur garnettii
CAGGGGCTGGGTTTGAACCTGCCACCTCTGGCAAATGGTGCCAACGCCTTACTCCTTTGAGCCACAGGAGCCACCCAGCATTTCCTTTTTTTTGGAAGTGGTGTGCTATCAGGTGCTCTTTTTGTGTTGTGTAGCCCCTCATAGATGATGCCACGAAGTGCCTTCAAGGGCAAAGAGATGAAGGGACAGTTCTTTGAGGATACTATGATCACAGAGAGAGATGCTTTCTCAAGGTAAAAGGGTGTGCATGATGGGTGTGTGAGTGGGGCAGGAAGAGGGAGGTGTACACTTGTACCCAAAGCCCCTGCTTTGTGCCCATATTGGAAAAGGCCTGTGTGTCTGTGTGCACTGCAGGGCTGGCAGGGAATTGAGTCAGAAGTTGAACATGATGGCATGAAAAAGAGAGGATTTTCCTTCATTGCCCAGGTACCATATCCCTAATTTGGTTTGATTTAAATGTGGCCACGTCTCAGTAATAACTGGAATTAATTTCAGATGTGCTAAGTTAGATTACAGTCTGACCTAGTTAGATCTATGGAAAATACGGCATTTTGTTTTCATATCTAAATTTGTGTGCCAGGGTTCATTCCCACGGCATGTAAATTAGATCAAGAAGGGCCTGTTCATGCTGCCTGTCCTCCTCACCATCTTCCTCCCAACCTTCCAGGAGGGGGCGCCCCTGAGCATAGACAGGACCAGAAAATTTTTAGTTTATTTTGAGCTTTATAACCGCTATTCTCTGATCTAATGTATTATTGGAAACAAAAGCCATCACATGTAACATAAACAACTCAAATGAATATTATCATTTTCAAAACAGGATGATGATGTTTTGAACTATAGCTTGTAACATAAATACAATTCAAATGAGTATTAGCATTTTCAAAACAACATGATTTTGATTCTTGTGAATTTCACACCCAGATCCAGGCCAAGCAATGGACCCAGGAAAAGTAGCCTGGCAAATCAGATAAATTCCATGATGACTAGCACATAGAAATTGCCCAGGAAGTATTGATATGCTGATTGATAGTGAAATGATGCTTTCCAGTCCTGCTGCAGAAATGAACAGGGGAGTCCTAGCCCAGAGACCTTTCTGTCAGTGGTGACCTAAAGGGACAGGCTGAAAGGCAATGAGCTGTGGAGTGGCCTATCACTTGGAGTTCTCTGAGCGCAGGAGGAACACTTGTCTGCATGGTGATGTGGTCCTGCCCAGGTGGAAGGAATGGCCTAGAGTTCAGGGACATGTACTGTCTTCTTTATCCCCTATGGACAGGTCAGAATGTGGACTAGTAGCCAAGATTCCCCAGGGATGAGTAGCACAGAAGAGAAAGTCTGCTGTGATCCTCACAGGATTCTCAGACTTCTTCTTACATTGGGAGGC
>NW_003852987.1:1404-5590 GCF_000181295.1 Otolemur garnettii
GAGTCTCCTGCCTCTGCCTCCCAAGTAGCTGGGACCACAGGCGCCCACCACAACACCCGGCTATTTTTTGGTTGCAGTCATCATTGTTATTTGGCGGACCTGGGCTGGATTTGAATCTGCCACCTTCGGTGTATGTGGCTGGCACCTTAAGTACTTGACTCACAGCTGCTGAGCCCATAAACACAATTCAAATGAGTATTAGCATTTTCAAAACAATATGATTTTGATTCTTGTGGATTTCAGACCCAGATCCAGGCCAAGCAATGGACCCAGGAAAAGTATCCGGGCAAATCAGATAAATTTCATAATTACTAGCACATCAAAATTGCCCAGGGAGTATCGATATGTTGATTGATAGTGAAATGGTGTTTTCCAGTTCTGCTGCAAAAATAAATGGGGGAGTCCTAGCCCAGACACCAGTCTGTCAGTGGTGACCTAAAGGGACAGGCTCAAAGGCAACGAGCTGTGGAGCAGCCTATCACTTGGAGACCTCTGAGTGCAGGAGGAACACTTGTCTGCATGGTGATGTGGCCTTGCCCAGGTGGAAGGAATGGCCTGGAGTTCAGGGACATGTTCTGTCTTCTTTATCCCCTATGGACAGGTCAGAAGATGGGCTAGGAGCCAAGATCCCCAAGGGATGAGTAGCACAGAAGAGAAAGTCTGCTGTGATCCTCACAGGATTCTCAGACTTCTTCTTACATTGGGAGGCAGAGAGAGGCTGGCTCAGCCCAGGATGGATGAGTGCCCTCAAGTTCATTTGTGATTGTAGGAAGAAGGGCTGCCAGTACCGTGAAGGCTGCCCAGGCTCTGGACCCATGGTGGGGCTGCAAAAGGCACTTTAGCTGTGTCTAAGGGTATTGAAGGGCCTTCCTCAGAATTCCTAGTCTTCTAAGCTGCCAGCTACTCTGATTTGTACAGGGCTCCCTGCATAGAGTGGGTCACATCTTTCCAAAAGATTTCTGTCCACTTTTGGTACAGTGGGGCAGTGGCCCCTACCTTGGAGCTTCTTAGGTGATTCCCCTCCAAATTCTGGGTCCTTTTGATTAGCACTGAGATGGGGGGGGAGGTGTCACTATGGAATGACGTAGGAGGTTAGTACTGGATGAGGAAAAAGGTTCACCTGAGAGGATTATGTTTTTCCTGGTAAGATGTCCCTTTTTTCCTGATGGAGCTTCCACTCAGCCTGGCAGGGGAGCTTGCACAGGGAAGTGTATTTGGGAGGAGGTAGGCATCAACACAGCTTGATAGAGGTAGAAGGTACATTGGAGGGGAAGTAGAGTGGTACATTGGAGGGGAAGTAGATGGTAGCTGGTCACATGGTTGGCACTACTGAATGTAGGTTTTGTGAATAAAGGAGCAATTGATCACTTCTACTTTGGAGAAAGGTGGTTATGACATCCCTAGTGACCATCCCTGTGCTCCTTCTGCCCAGTGCGCCTCTGGCCTCTGCCCTAGAGAAGGATGGATCAGTCCTGGAGGCACCTGGGCCTGGTCCTTGTAGCTTCTTGTTTTTCTTGTTGTTCATAGTGTTGCCTTCTTCATGGCCCTGGGATAAATGGAGGGGTTGTATATATATTGAGAAGGGAGGACAGGAATGAGGTTATGGGGATGAAGAAGCTCTGGGAGTAAAGTGTGCAGGAACCAGTGCAGGGATGTCCTTCACCTGCAGTAACATGGTGTCACTGGATGAGGTCTTAGGATTATAGCCCAGGTAGGGGTGGTTGTTCTTCAGGGATGGCCTGCTGGGTCCTCTCCTGCCCGTTGGTGTTTTGGGCCCCCAGGGTGACATTTATTGAGCTGCACAGAAAACAGAAAGGGAGGCAGAGTCACAGGGAATATAGCTCAGGGCAGGGGAAGGCTGGACTTGAGAGTATTTACAGGGGCTGGAGCCCTGGGCCTGAGCATCTCTGTGTCCCCTGGACACAGCCACCCAGGCTGGGTGGCAGTACCTGAAGGAAATGTAGGAGGGTGTTCAGCTATGCACAGAGATTGACTGTGTCCAAATAAACTCTACATCTCTCAAATTTGCATTCTGGGCTCCAGCGCACAACCTGAATCTTCTTCCCATCTGCCTCCGACCAGGGTTCTCCTGTCTTCAATAAGCCACCTGCATTGACCTGCCTGTTTCTACTGAATGCTTACCTGTCTTCTGAGGAGCTTGTCTCTAATTGGTCCAGATTTTCATCCCTTAAAAGGGCGCTCCCCATGGGGTGTCTACAGAAGAGTGAGGACCCAGGTGTGAGCTTACCTTCCCTAGCAGTGGGCTGGTACTAGCACAAAGTCCTCATGCACAAAGAAACACACTTTTTCTTTTTCCCTGGAGTTGGATCTGAAGGAAGGAGGTGTAGGAATGAAAATGAGACTTGATCTCATGACACACAATGAATTTTCCTAAGAGAAAAATTCTACCTTGTCTTCTATGCTCATGGAGCCCAAGGCTGAAGAAGAGTAAGGAGACTGGGGTAAGCTACAACAGGGAGGGAAGCAGTTGGGAGGGGTGGTTGGATGGTGGGGACTGCTGTAGCCAGCCACATCAAAATAGGTGGTCTCGTGGGTTATCTGGGCAGTGTTCCTGGCTGGCAAAACTTTTTAATTTGATCAGGTCCCATTTGTTTATTTTTGTTGTTGCTGTGATTGCTTTTGGGCTCTTTATGAATTCTTTGCCTAGACTGATGTGTATAAGAGACTTCCTAACATTTTCTTCTAGAGTTCTTACAGTTTCATGTGTTAGGTTTAAATCTGTTATCCATTGTGAATTAATATTTGTGAGTGGTGTGAAGTGAGGATCCTGTTTCAGTCTTTTACAAATGGCTATCCAGT
Source organism: Otolemur garnettii (assembly GCF_000181295.1). Classification (NCBI taxonomy): domain Eukaryota; kingdom Metazoa; phylum Chordata; class Mammalia; order Primates; family Galagidae; genus Otolemur; species Otolemur garnettii. The sequence goes on from NW_003852987.1 coordinate 4,225, forward strand.
TTCCCAGCACCTTTTATTGTATAGGGATTCTTTTCCCCAGTGTATGCTTTTGTCCGCATTGTCAAAGCTCATATGGGAATATGAGGATGGTTTCATACCTGGGTTCTTTGTTCTGACCCATGAGTCTGTGTCTCTGGTTTTCTGCCAGTACCATGCTGTTTTAATTACTATAGTCCTGCAGAGTAGCTTGAAGTTGGGTAAAGTGATGTCTTCAGATATTTTCTTATTGCATAAGGTTGCATGGGCTATTTGAGCTCTTTTCTGCTTCCTTATCAAGTGTAGAATTGTTTATTCAAGATCTGCAAAAAATAACTTTGGTATTTTAATGGGGATTGTGTTGAATCTGTAAATCACTTTGGGTGGTAGAGACATTTCAACAATGTTGATTCTGCCAATCCATGAACATGATATGTTTTTCTATCTGCTTACATCCTCTGAAATTTACTCCTTTTAAAGAAACATTAAATAATATGTCAAAACTCAAACTTTCCACTATTTCTTCTTGTAAATAATGAAAGTCTCAAGTAGGCAGACCTGAGCTCAGTTGCCCTAGCAGGCAGCCTAATGACCCTAGGATCTCTCTAAGGAGGTGACTGAGCAGACAATGGAAGGGTCCTTGTTCAAGGAGGCTGGGAAGAATGGGAATTCTATGATTTCTGAGAAACCCTGTAGAGGTCTCTATCTCAAGTATGGTGTCTGATGTGATTTTTTATGTGGTGCAGTGACCCAAAACTTTATTTTGGAAGGGTCTTAGTGGTCCTATTTTTATTGGGCTACAGTGGTCTTCCACAGACCTTCTCTAATAGCCGTGGAAATACTAAGAGGTAAGTTGGTGAGTCCCATCTTCCCTGGAAATTAGAATCAATGACCTACATGCTGTAATAACCCACTTACCTGACTGCTGATTCCCTTCCCCAAAATTAAAAACTCTACACTAGCAGAGTTCAAGGCTGTGTAGACAAAGGGAAAAACTCTGTTTCTGAAACCATGTTCTCTAGCTATGGGGAGAGAGCACCATATATTCTTTGCTGGTTTAAAGCACAGGCTACATCCTGTAAGACAGCATCCCGATCTTGCACGTGGTTTTCTCTCAACTGCCGTACTGTTCAGTCTTCAGTAAGCTACTCCACAAGTCTCATAGGCCAGCAGCATCTGGGAGATGTGATACCATTGCTGCACTGCTTTTATGGTGAAATGTGTTTGCTGGTCAGAAGCAACGTGGTGCAGGTTACCAAGGCAGGAAATAGACTCTGAGAGTTCTGTTAGTCCACAGAGTGGACGTGACAGATGTATGGTGGTGGGCTGGGAGGGCAGAGTTGTGCCAGTACATAATCCCCAAGACAAATTAGCAAGTCTTGTTTCCTTT
>NW_003852987.1:6393-8653 GCF_000181295.1 Otolemur garnettii
CTCTTCCTTCATGAAAGTACCCAAGATTGTTAAGAGATTGTGTTGCATCATGCTTTGTGTACAACATGATGGGAAAGTCTATGCCTTCAAGAGGTCCACAAGAGTGGACTCTTCTGCATCACAAGAGTGCAGCCTTTTGTATACCTGGGACAGAGGCATTATCAGCCCAGAGCTGGAGCTTATGCTCTTCTCCCAGGCAGTGCTCTGCATTAGCAGCAAGGCCTTGCATGGGTGGCCTCTGGGAGTACTGGCAAGGAGAGCTCAACTCAGGGAGATGCTCAGTCAGCCAAAGGTCACGTAGTCTATCAGTAGCCTCCAAGCTGAGAACCTCCTAATGTTCAGAAGTCCAGGTAGTTTTGGAAACCATGGACGTAGCAATAACTACAATGACCATTACTCCATTTTTCTAGATCATGTGATTCTAGTTTGATTCTGCCCAAGAAGGGGCTTCATGACCATCAAGGATTATGTTTCTGAGCAGACAAATGGAATGAGTGTTTTTCGTATAATGTGAAGCTGTACAATGACATTCACACCTGTTACTTTTAGAATAAATGAAGTAAGGCTGCCCTAGTTGGAGTCTTCTTCCCTATCTGCTGACTTAGGTAAAAAGGATGCTCCAGTGAACACAGTTTGTGTCTAAAAACAAAATGACTAAAGTCATTTCCAAATCCCATACCCTGCTAATCTAGAGTCGCATGTAATAATATTAATACAAACTGTGATCAGTGATTAAAAACTAGATATGAATATCTACTCCCATAGATTTCCCATGTAGATCGAAGTCCTGTGGACTAGTCTGGATGGAGAAGGAGTTAAATAATTCAGATACAAGTCACTTGGGCTCAGATGACAGAGTCTCTTCCTGTGTTCACTGTTTATCCCCAATGCCTGGCTCTTAGTAAGTGCTCAATGAGTATTTGTTGACTGATGGGAAAATTTGTGCTTTGAAGTTCTTCTGCAGAGAGGAGTCCTTTTTAACGCAAAAGGCTGAGGTAGTGCAAGTGGCCAGCAGGGAGTCTTAGCCTAGAGCAGCGGTTCTCAACCTGTGGGTCGTGACCCCTTTTTAACAATGAAAATACATTGTGGCATTAGGAAGGTTGAGAACCACTGGCCTAAAGGCTGGCAGTGACCAACAGGGACAAGCTGAAAGGGGCTTACACTGCTGTGTGACCAGGTGGCCAGGGGATCTTGAGCATATAAGGACAGTGGGCTGGGTTTGAAGAGTTGAGCTGGTCTTGTCCAGGGAAAGATGAGGCCAAGGATTTAGGAGGGAGATCTTGCCAGCCTTGTTCTCCCTGGGTCCTGCCTGGTCTGTCTGAGTCCCTCTTGGCTAGGGTACCAGCCAGGCAGGCATCCCAGTGGTGAGAGCTTGATAGAAACACGTGGGTCAGTGAGTATCTTAGGAGGGGAGATAAGAGGCAAGGGCCAGCTCAGACTCATGGTCTGTAGAGGGCAGGAGTTGGTAAACACTGTGAGTTCTCAACAGGGACAGAGAAGGGGCCGCTGGGAGGCTAAAGGCTGAACTGCTCAGAAGAGGGCAGGGAGGAATGGGGGTGGCCCCTTATTTTTACAGACCCTGGACTGTGCCTGCTTCTCTGTCATACAACACAGAGTAAGGAGGTAAGAAGTTCACCCTGAGCCCAGGACCAGAATGGTCTGTTCTCTCCTAATGGTGCTCAGCTTCAGCCCAGGCATAAGGGCAGGGCCTGGAGAGACCAGTGTGAATAAGGTGGACCACAGCTTTGCCTGGGGGTTTGAGATGTGGTGAAGGGAAAGGGAAAAAGAGAAAGCGGGAAACAGCAGAAATGTGTCACTGACCTGCCTAGCACAGAGTTGGTGCCTGTGAGTGAGGGTCGATGAATAAACAAGAAACAGACCTTCCTGCTCTGCTAGGGCACATTTATTCAGTTACTGGCATCTCCTCCAGTGTAAATCTGGACTGAGATCCAGAGAACTCGGTCATTCGCAGAGGGGGCTTAGTCTGCTTCCTGCAGTTGGAGGCTTCTCATGGTTTCGTGTATCCAAGGTAGGAAACTTGTGACCTTGGTGAAGACTTGTGGAGGACTATTTCCATAGGACACAATGCCCTGGGCCACACTGTGACACACCAGAGGGCCGCCCGAGTCTCCCTGTGAATAGAGGGGGAGGACTGACCTGGTGCTGTCCTGGTCTTGCCCTCCCTGTCTGTCATCTCAGGCCCTCTCTCAGAGATGGTGAATTTGCATGGCCCATCTAGGGGTGGGGCAGGGCAGGCCCC
>NW_003852987.1:9101-10638 GCF_000181295.1 Otolemur garnettii
GCTGGCATAGTCTTACCTTAAAAGACGACTTTATTAGCTTTGGGTCCCCCACACAAATCTGGGTGTTCCTGATGAACTTGTGGAAGTGGGATTTACACTCCTTGTCCCTCTGTACTGTCAGCGTCACCTCCTGCAGCATGTCTGAGGGTGGGCCATCTATAGCAGTCTGGCCCCAGCCGGCCACATTGCACACCATCCCTGGTGTCACCCTGCTTGTGACCCTGGGCAGCCTGATGGGCTGCACAGCTGCATTCCACCTGGCCTTTCTCTCCAGCTGGTGGGGAAGAGGCATGAAAGTCGGGGTCAGACAGTGGCCTCCTGGGCTCAGGCACTATACTGGGGCTGACCCTTTACCTCTCCTTTGAGGCACAGGAACTAGTCAAGTGGCTGGGATGGACAGGAGGGAAGAAGGGACAGCATCACAGTGGGAGGGCCAACAGGGCCAAGTAGAGAGAGAGCAGCAGGAGTTTGCCTCACCTGCAGCAGCATGATGTCATTGGCCAAGGTGTTAGGATCAAAGTCTGGGTGGGGAATGGCTCTTCTCACACGGATGACCTGCTGGGTCTCCTCCCACCTCTGGATGTTGTGTGCTCCCAGGGTAACATTCATGGAGCTGCACAGAGAGCACAGAGGGGCTGAGGGCATGTGAAGTCACAGGGTACAGCCCAAGAGTTGTGAGGACCAGGTGACAGCCAGAGCAGGGCAGGGCTACAGCTGAGGGGAAATTGAGGGGATGAGAGGACCCCAGGAGGTGGAATTCTGGTAATCACACCAGTGGTTCTCAGGACTCAGTTCTCTCCCCAGGAAAACATGTGAAATTGCTTTAGTTTCTGTTCTGAAGCCAAAGCATGCCCCCAGCTCTGAATATGGCAGGCGTGACCACTCTGTCTTCCCTCACTTCAGCGGTGCCTCTGACCCTAACTTTCCCCTCTCCCCATGGGACTTACTGCCCTCTTTCTCTAAGAAGCCCTCCTGGCACAGGTGTTCCCAGGAGCCCAGGGAGCTTCTTGGGAAGAAAACAGTGGTCTCTGTGGAGTATTTCCAGAAGGGCCTGGAAATCTCCTCCTCACCTTCCCCTACAGTGAGCGGCTGTCAGCACGAAGTCTTCTCGTATCAGGAAACCACCACAGTACTTCGGTTTCCCTTGATACCCGTACTGAAGATAGGCCATGTAGGGGCGGGAGTGGGGTTCGGCCTCATGTCCCCCGATGATCTCCCCTGAAGGAAAAGTCTGTCTGCTTGTGTGCACCCACTGAGCCCACCTGGCATCTGCTGAATGCAGCAGAAGGGCCAGGCATCTCGATCCTTCTATCTACCAGGGATAAACACCAGCCTGGCAGTGGCCTGGAGTTGGAGGGGGTGAGGGGAAGGGGCTTCAACTTCCTCCTCTGGTAAATAAGAGAACAGCAGGCCTCAGTCATAAATCTTTCTTCCACACATAGTTGGAAGTGAGCACACCTCTTAGGGATGGTGAAATCCCAGAGGCTCCTGATAATTCTTCTGCTGAATTTTCTTTGTTTCACATGAGTTCCCAAGA
>NW_003852987.1:13354-15207 GCF_000181295.1 Otolemur garnettii
ATTGACAAATCAGAGGTCATGAAGATTTTCCCTGTGTTTTCTCCTATGAGTTTTATGGTTTGGCTCTTACATTTAGGCTCTTGATTCATTTTTGAATTAATTATTATACATGTAATACTGTGTGAGATAGGGATCCAGTAAAGTCTCTTGGCTCTGTTTATGTAGTTGTTGAAGACATTATTCTTTCTTCATTGAATGGCCAGGACCCCTATCACCACCCTTATTACAAATCAATTTGCTGACTGGGCATGGTGGCTCACACCTGTAGTCCCCGCACTTTGGGAAGCTGAGCTTGAAAAAATGAGGCCATTAGTTTAAGACCAGCCTGGGAAACATAGCAAGACATCTCCCCATCTCTACAAAAATAATAAAATCAATTGTCCATAAATTCTGAATTTATTTCTATTCCACTGGTCCACATGTCTATCCTATGCCAGTGCCAACACTATTTTAATTACTATAACTTATAGTAAGACTTGAAATTGAAAGTGTAAGCATTCTAACTATTTTTTAATATAGTTTTTGCTTTTTGGAGTCCCTTGCAATTTCATGTCAAATGGCTGTTCCATGTCAGCAAAAAAGCCCATTGATATTCAATATTTTGATAGATATTATATTAACCTGTAGGTCACTTTGAGAATATTGCCATTTAATAATATTAAGTCTCTAATCTCTGAACCTGGAATGTCTTTTTTAAAAACTAGGTCTTTAAATTTTTTTCAGCATTCAAAATAGTTTTTAGTGTACAATTCTTTCACCTTCTTTGTTAAATTGTATCCTATATATTTTATTCTTTGGGATACTATTATAAATACAATTGTTTTTTAAATTTCCTTTTTGGATTGTTTATTGCTGGTACATAGAAAGACAACTGATCTTGTACCCTGAATATTGTAGAATTCATTTATCAACTACTATTTTTGTGTGAATTCTTTGGGCTTACTTAATTATTTCAGAATATCATGGGGGTACACATATTTTGGTCACATAAATTGCTTTTGTACAGTTTGAGTCAAAGTTAAAAGTGTGCCCATCTCCTGGATAGGGTGCATTGTACCTGTGAGTTGTGAATTTACCCCTCCCTTTCTTGACCCCTCCTACCTTGTTGCTTTCCCCTGAGTTTTACTACCCAAAGTGCATGACATGGGTATTGATTGATTAGTTTCAATTTAATAGTGAATGAACATGGTGGTTGTTTTTCCCTTCTTGTGAAACTTCACCTAGAAGAATGGTCTCCAGTTCCATCCAGGTTGTTAAAAAAGGCATTAGTTCAACATTTCTATAGCTGAGTCGTACCCCATGATACCATATCCATGGATACATATATCATATTTTATTAATCCACTCATGTATTAATGAGCATTTGGTTTAGTTCCACATGTTTATGATTGTGAATTGTGCTACAGTAAACATTACAATAAACATTAGGGTGCACACTTTTTTATTTTTCTTGACAGGATGATTTTCATCCTTTGGGTGAAATACCTCATAGTGGGATTGCTGGGTCAAAGGGTAGGTCCTACTTTTAGTATTTGAGAAATCTCCATGCTACTTTCCATAGAGGTTGTACTACTTTGCAGTCCTACCAATGGTGTAAAAGTGTTCCTTTCTCTCTGCATCTATGCCACCATCTGTTTTCTAGGATTTTTTGATGAAAGTTATTCTCACTTTAATAGCAAAATTAGCTGTTTTAAGCATGAATAGAATGAAAGGGAAATCAGGAAAGAGGGAGGCTAAATAATATTAGTTTGAATCCATACATTACTGGGTTACAAAGCCTGTTTAAGGGAACTGTATATGTTATCTCATTGTATTCTCACATTCTACATGGGTGTTATCACTAATCACATTTT
>NW_003852987.1:15468-18812 GCF_000181295.1 Otolemur garnettii
TCACTAATCACATTTTAAAATAAAATAGATTCAGAGATATTAAGTGAAGTGCTCAAAGCCAAATGGTTTCAAGAAGTATGCATGTGTGTGCATGTGTACACACACGTACACACACACACACACACAGCATGTATGCCTGCTAACCTGGAAACTTTCCCTCTTTACCACTCTTAGAAGTGGGGAAGCACAGCAGGCAAATTTCAGTTCAATGAAGGCAAATGTTCTCACAATTAGAGTTCTTTTGAGAATGGCTGCTCCGATGAGCTCAGGTGCTTTCTCTCCAAGGAGTTGTTGCAATAGAGGCTGGAGAACACCTCAATTGGGGGAACTGCAGAGGTTATGATGGGCATGGGCATGAGAATATTTTTGTCACTCAAACAGAAGGTGTGAAGTCAACTGCTCTGTTCTCATTATGAAAGTGAACAAAATCATTAAGATATTCTGCTTCAGATTTTGGATTATCTGGTACATATTATCATACAAATTTAAAAATAGGTAAAGCTGGGGCAGAGCCATGATGGCGGACTGCAGCCAGCTATTTACAGAAGCCTCCCATCCAGAAGGAGGCTTAAAGGATAGAAGTTTAGCAAGGGATCTGATGGTTTGGAGAGGAGCGAAGAGAGAAGATTGAAGAGTGCACTTCAACCTTCCTGAGGCGAGCATTGACCCCCAAAATACAGTCAAAAGGTACAAAATCCACTACCAAGGGGATGGGAGTACCCTCCCCCACAACAAGGGCTTGCAGTTGACTCTGTGCAAACAAGTGTGCAGAGTTCAAACTTCCTCCCACTTTATCCCATGGGAGAGACCCCCTAAAAACTGGACCTCCTACCCCTGCTGGCATGCCATGGCACCCTCCTTCCAGGCATAAACCTGTAAAACTGTATAAAACTGTATACACCTGCAACATTGAAGTATGAGGATTCCCCACCCCTTCACCCTGAGGTCTGGAGGTTTGTTACCTATGGAGTCCAGATTCTTGGGTATCTCCTTGAGAGAAGTGGAGGGGGAAAGGCCTGGTGCTGCTCTGTGCTGACTGTGGTACAGGAGTGAGGAGAAGAAAGTTGGCTTGGAGGAAGCCATACAGCAACAGTGGCATCCTGAGCTGCGAACGGACACCACTCCAGATAAGCAAGCCCCGTCTCTCTGGGTAACCAGAGGTTCCAGACAGTAGCCACAGGCGGAACACAGAACAGATTTGGTAACTTTTGCAAGTAAAGAGACCATTAACACCATCCCTCAGGGGAATATAACTGAGACAAAGGCAGTGGGCAGGCAGAGGCTGGAATTCACACCTGAGTGTAAACCCTAATTGCTTGTTGCCCAGAGTGGAGTTCCTCACCAGCTCTAGCAATCTCTGACTTGCAGAAGAATTTAGACAGGACAGAAGGTATGAGGCTGCAACAGCAAGAATTACCAAAGCCTAAATTCTTCCCCTACCGGACTGGACTCAGATTTCCCAGTTAGCACCTCGCCCTGAGGGGAATGGTGAGACCAAGGCAGTGGGCAGTCAGAGGTGGGGATTGACACCTGAGTGTAAACTCTAATTGTTTGCTGCCCAGGGTTGAGTTCCTCATCAGCTGTAGTAGCCTCTGACTTGCTGAGGAATCTAACAGGGACAGAAGCCTAATTTAAACACACAAGGCCCCCCTGCTGAACTCAGAACTTAGATTCCCAGGTGAATTTGGCAGTCATAAATCCTGGGACCAGTTGCTTACTGGAGTGAATAGGGTCACAGATGTGGGGGATTATGAGTGACTGGGTATAAGGTGGGGAAGGAGGTATTAACCTTCCCAGATTAACCCATTTGCTGGGTGTCTCCCTTTGACCTCATAGAGCACTGGAGCAAGTTATGTCTGAGCTTCGAGCAGATCCCTCTTATCTAGCTGCCAAAGACACTTGAACTCTTCCACCTGAAACTGGTGCTGACTGGGACAACTGATTTGGACCCCTTAAACTGGGCAGTCCACCCAGGGACTATTCAAAGGGGCCCCCTGGGTGTATGGTTGAGGGAAAATATGATTTTCCTTGCCCAATTGTTGTTTGTGGAGGACAGGGCAACTTAACTGCTGGTATTTCTTCACAGCAGAGAATTCAACCAAGAGTTACTGAATCACTGGGGTAGGACAGAGACCAGCTGAAAATAAGAAAGAGCCACTTAGTGCCACCACACCAAACAGGTCCCCAATCTCTCAGGCCATAACACCGTACAGGTCCTTGACAAATCTCAAGGGGAAAAGTCAAACGGGGTAAAATAATCATGGGGCGGAATCTGTGGAAAAGCTCTGGTAACATGAATAACCACAGTAGATCAACCTCCACAAGAAAGGATGTGGCTGGTAATATGAGTAACTAGAGTAGGTAACCCCCCCCCCAAGAAAGGATGCAGCAGATGAAACTGAAGATCCCCTTTATAAACAGATGGTTGAGATGTCAGAAATCAAATCCAGAATTTGGATTGCAAATAAGATTAATAGAACAAAGGCAAAGATAGAATTAGAAATTTAAGGAGCATTCCAAAATTTCACTCAAGAATTCAACGAATTCAAAGACAAAACCACCAAAGATTTTGAAACATTGAGGCAAGAGATTGTAGCCCTCAAAGATCTGAAAAATATGGTAGAAGCCCTTGGTAACAGAATACTGGAGGCAGAAGAAAGGATCTCAGATGTAGAAGACAAAGTTTCTGAATGTGCCCAAGCATCCAAAGAGGATCAGAAATGGAAAGTAAAAAGAGATCATTCTCTCATATAGCTCTGGAATAATTCGAAGAAAACTAATATTTGCCTTATAGGAATCCCTGAAGGTGACAAAGTTGCTTCGCAAATCACAGAGGCTCTTCTTTATGAAATTATGAAAGAGAACTTTCCAGATATGTCAAGAGATCCTGAAATTCTGCAATCCTGAGATGCAGACAGCTTTGGAACCCAAGCACGAGTCAACCTGAATAAGACATCCCCCAGACACATCTTAATTAGCTTCACTAAAGTTAATATGAAAGAGAAAATCTTGAAAACAGTGAGGCGTAAGAAAACCATAACCTACAAGGGGAAAAATGTTAGAATGACTGCAGATCTCTCTGCCAAAACCTTTCAGGCCAGAAGAGGGTGATCATTGACATTTAATCTCTTAAAACAAAATAACTTTCAGCCCAGGATCCTATATCCAGCTAAACTGAGTTTCATTTATGATGGAGAAATTAAAAACTTTAATGACATCCATGTGTTGAAGAAATTTGCCATTACTAAACCAGCTCTCCAGGATATTCTCAGACCTATTCTCCATAATGACCAGTGCAACCCTCCACCACAAAAGTAAACTAATTCAGAAACTATTGATCAAAC
>NW_003852988.1:0-1626 GCF_000181295.1 Otolemur garnettii
GAATGCAATTGCATTGAACACTTCACTCATCTCTTCTCTACACATGTATTTGTTGAGCATCTACTATGTGCCAGTGTGCAGCACACAGACAAATGTTTCTTCAATGGAGTATTCATTAGATCATATAATCACTCTTTCACCTACATTAAATAGACTCCTACCTCTCATTTGGCAGTCACTGTACTAGGTAGTAGGATACATGAATCTCTATGCTAAGAAAAAAGATGAAAGTTCTATGTTTGATAAATTTTGATATTTATTGGGAAGATACATAAAAATTATTTAAGTACAATGTGAAATGTGGTAAAATAAGGTTATTTCTGTGGGAGTATTTATATAAAGAATTAACTGCTACAAGGAGTATTGAAAACCTCACAAAAGCAATAGCATTGGAGTTAGATCACAATGAATAAATAGAAATGCATTAGGAGTTAGATCACAATGAATAAATAGAAATGCATTTGTGAATGATATTGTATGTTTGAGGATCTGTGTGAAGTCCATGAAACTCAGATGAGTGGTTTTTGGTTTGGGGCAATTCTGTGTCCTTTGACAAGGTCTGGAACCATTTTCAATTGTTATGACTTGTGGGCAAAGTTATGGGAATTTAATGACTAGAGGCCAGAGGTGATTCTAAACATTCTACAATGAACAGGCAGGTCCTTCACCTGACAACAAACATCGTTCAGCCCAAAATGTCAGTACCAATTTAAAGAACACTGGCAAAGCGCCAATAGGAAAAGAAGTTCAGAATGAGGTCAACAAACTGAAATAAGGAGTTTTGACATTTTCGGATGAGTGGTAGAGAGGAAGTGATACAGTTTTAACAGAATAATTACATCTTCACGTTTATATCTGGGATAACTATTTAGTTTGCTGAAAACAACCTAATTACAGGTTGTACAGTAACTGCTAATTACAGTTACTGTGATAACTGTAATTATACTATTGTAGTACTTATTGTATTAATAAGCAATAATTAGAGAATGAAATAGGACCAAAGATAAAGAATGATACAGAATGGTAAGACATAATAAAGCACACATAATAACATTTAGTGAGAAAAACATTTAAGATAGTTCACTACTTCACTCTATACAATGTGTCAAAAGGACTTAATTTGATGCAAGATATAGAGAAATACATATGTATATATGTGTGTGCATATATATACTTAGAACAGTAATCTAACTTGGCTTGAATGTCTCTACTTGATATTTTTTTCTTATTATTATTCTTTAAAATATTCTATTTTTTGAAGACCCGAGATCATTGGCACTTTGTTGAACTAAATCATCACTTGTGGTATTGGAATTTCAGAATGTTTGCTCATTCATGCTATGGATTCCAAACCAGGCTTTTTAGGTAAATGTTATTGAAGAAATTTTTTTCATAATTCAATGTCTAATATTTAGAGTATAATTTATTTGAATAGATACAAATCTTACAGAGACAAATATATATATATAGGTTTTCCTGTCAGTTTTTCATATTTGTGTTTTTAAAAAAATTATTTTAGTATGAGATTTGGAAACTCTCCCTTTTTCTTACATGTGCTTAAGCAAAATAAGTATCCATGACTTTTTTGGAAGATGCTTTGCAGATGGACAGGGCCTCTGTTTTTGC
>NW_003852988.1:2462-3397 GCF_000181295.1 Otolemur garnettii
TTTTTTGTTTCAGAATATTACAGGAATACAAATGTTTGGTTACATGGATAGCTTTTGTACTGCTTGAGTCAAAGTTGTCACATGTGCCCGTCACCCAGATAGTGTACATTGTACTTGTTACATATGAGCTCACCCATCCTCTTGTCCTGCCTTCCACCTGCTTAAATTCTGTTGCGTTTTACTTCCATCTGGGCAAGTGAGAACTGAAGGGTTAGTTCCAATTTAATAGTGTGCATATGTGGTGTTGGTTTTCCACTCCTGCAATACTTACAAGAAAGGTCTCCAATTCTATCCATATTGTTGCAGAAGTATTAATTCATTTTTTATGGTTGAATAGTACTCCACAGGATACATATACCACACTTTATTCACCACACTCATGAACTGATGTACGCTTAGGATTGATTCCACATCTTTGAAATTTGAATTGTGCTACAATAAACATTTGGGAGAAAGTATATTTTTTTCTTTTAGAAAGTACATTTTTGATAAAATGACTTTTTTCCCCCCTATACATCCAACAGTGGAATTCCTGGGTCTACTAGCAGGTCTACATTTGGTTCTTTGGGAATCTTCATACTATTTTCCCTAGACCTTGTGTGAGTTTGCCCTCTCACCAACAATGTATAATTGTCCCTTTCTCTGCATCCACTCCAGCGTCTATTGTTTTGGGACTTGGTGATAAAATTCATTCTCACTGGGATTATGCAATAGCTCATTATGGTTTTAGTTAACATTTCCCTGGTGATCAGTGACAATGAACATTTTCTCATATGGTTTGGGCCATTAGTCTAATCTACCTTCTCTTGAATTATTTCTATTCATGCCTTCTGTTCAAGTGATTGCTTGATTTTTCTTGCCATTTGGTTTGACTTCTTTGTAGATTCCGATTATCATCCCTTTATTGTATGTACAGAGGGTACCAAAAAGATATA
>NW_003852988.1:5010-6260 GCF_000181295.1 Otolemur garnettii
TCCTCTGGCAGCCGCTGTCTATGGTCAGCCATCTTGCCAAAAGCATCTATCATATTAGCTTAAATCCAGACAATCCATAGATTCATCACTCTTTATAAAGATCTATTGTGTTAACAAGAAATAATGTGTCTGGAAATGAAGAACTTCATTTTTCATCTTAGCTGTAGGATTAACCTCATTCACCCACTCAGTCATTTCACATATATTTTATTGATTTTCCTGAATATAGTGGCATTATGGATATGACAGCCATCTATCCATTCATCTTCTGGGCTGGCTGGCTGTTCTGACTTCCTGTACTGATGTCCCATTCACTTTAACACCTTCAGGTACATCCCCCAGGAAACTATCACACAAAGTAAAGAATAAAAACTTTCTAGAGAGAAGCAGATTAAGTATATTTTTGAAAAGGTGAACAAGAAATAAGTACTTGCTTTGTACCTAGTACTGTGCTAGGTATTAAAAATACTAATAGAAACACGTAATATTTGGCCCCTGATGTGAAGGCAAAAATATGCTATGATAGCAAAATACAATATATATTATATATATGTGTGTGTGTGTGTGTGTGTGTATAAAAAAATTGAGTACTTCTATAGAGATACCTATTAATTGTATGGCTTTAAGCAGATATCTATTGTTCTTGGATAGAATCCCTTCCATTTTCCCCTGTAGATCCATCTATCTCCTTTTCCTTACCTTTGATGTAATTTTTCATCAGACCCTTCCCTTCAAGGTAACATGAATTGTTTCCTTCAGCTAATAGGCCTAGCTCTTCTCACTCTGGTTCTCTGTGTAGGGTTTTCTTCAATATTCTTTCCTTTCCATTATCTCTTTGGGGTCACAGCAGGTCAATACTACCCACTTTGCTATTAATGGCCCCTAGGGTTAGTCAGGAATATCCTTGGCATTTCTACACCTTTAAATATATTTGCATAAATGAACCCTCCTACAATTATAATAGGAATATATCATTTATTTCTTGCTAGTGCCCTAACTAATGTAACAGTTTCCATTGAAACTAGTGCAGAGCTATCCATGGTAAGATATTGTCTCTAAAAGTGGTATTTTATAGTAATCAATAAATAGGAAATTAGAAAACCATAAAAGAGGGCTTGGTGCCTGTAGCTCAGTTGTTAGGGCACCGGCCACATACCCCGAGGCAGGTGGGTTTGAACCTGGCCTGGGCCTGCTAAACAACAACAACTACAACAACAAAAAGTAGCCAGGCTTTGTGTAGTCCCAGCTAC
>NW_003852988.1:8569-13131 GCF_000181295.1 Otolemur garnettii
TTTGGCAGGCCCAGGCTGGATTCAAACCTGTCAGCTCCAGTGTATGTGGCTGGTGCCCTAGCTGCTAAGCTATAGGCACCGAGCCAGGATCAGTGTTTTTCTATGTATTTTTTCCTGTACCTATAAAGCATCTTGTCTGATTACTAAAATTTCTCTTCATTTTCTCAACAAAAATGTAATCTGTATGGAGCTTTTCCTGACCAATTGGCTTGAGTTACATTTATATTATAAAATATAAACATGGATCACTATTTATTATGAGACTATTCATAATTAAGGGAAACAAAAATCACTTAAATGGGCAAAAGAGAAATATTTCAGGTAAACATTGCCATCTTCCCTTTAAAAAAATGTGTTTTCATTGAAAAAGTGCTTGTGGTCGATGTGTGGTGTATTAAGCCTTTCTAAAATAAGGTAAAGTTGAAAGAACTAGAATCAGGAGGCTTGAAATACTAAAATTTCCCAATTGAGATATGCCTTCCTAATACATTGTTGTCATGAAGGCACTCTTACATGTTTTATTGCTTACCGATGTAACTTGTTGGCAATAAAACTTGAGGTTTTGTGCAAGCTATATGTATCTATCCCTCACAATTGGAAAAATATTTTTTTAATTCCTTGCTTAGCATTAGTATCATGCAAAGTTCTTATGATTTCTCTGACATTATTGAAATACAAATATATCATAGGGACCAAAAGACTGTGAGTTAAAGCCTAGGGAATTAAGGTGATTTTATTTCAAAATCTCCTGAATTATTACATTAGTATTTCCATGTCTTTGAAAATTTATATTGAATTGGTAACTTATAGAAATGTCTCAGTTCTAAGGGATAATACCAAGATCAGTGAGTTAATTAAGTATAATTTAGAAGGATTTAGGATGATACTTGTTATATTGTTCCTATCCAAGATTCTATGACTATTTTGGTCTTTATTATAAAAAAAATTGTATAGCAATTTTTGGCATGTTTACTTTATTCCTTAAAATTCTCCAGCCAACTAGTTTACACATATGTCTAAAGCAAATTCATCTCTTTGAATACACTTAAAAAAAAAAAAAACCTATATGAAGAAGTAACCTTTTCTTTATTTTACAAAGTAGAACATCATATATAATTTTCTGACAATGAATATATGCCCATTTATTAATAATTTGAGAATTCAAAAACTTTAAAGTAGCAAATATGTGTACTACCACTGATGACCGACCTCCACTTTGGAATTAGTCACACCAACAGTTGTTACATGTTACCTTCTTGAAATTTTCACATCACTTTAAAATGCATATTCTGATCTTTTCCCATCTAAAATGAAGACTTAATCTCTTACCAAATATTGCTTTTGTAAAAACAAAACTCTTTTTTAGTGCCTAAATGATATTTACATGCTTGGATGCATGATAATTTATGTTACAGTTTTTAATTTGGAGGGATTGGTAGGCATTTTACAGTATAGACCTTGGTGAACATATTTGAAAATATGACTTTTTGTTTGTATCATTTTTATTATATGTTTAAAATATTTCTTGCTATTTATTTCTTTTTAAATTATTAAAAAATTAAAATGGCTCTTAATAACCATATTATATATAAAATATATATTTATGGGGCAGATGTGATGTTTTGCTGTAAGTATACAATGTCTGAAAAATCAAATCAGAATAGTTGGGGTATCTTGGGGTATCCATCACCTTAAGTTTTTATCATTTCTTTGTGTTAGGAACATTCTAATTCCACTCTTTTAGTTATTTTGTAATACACAATAAATTATTATTAACTATAGCTACCCTATTATACTACTGAACACTAAGATCTTGCTTATTCTATTTAGTTGTATTTTTCCCCCATTAACTATCCCCACTTTATTCCTCCTTGTCCATTACCCTTCTCATTCTCTGATAATGATCATACTATTCTCTATCTCCATACTACTCTCTTAGTTCATTCTAAAAAGTATTAGAACCTATATATGAGGGAGAATATGTGAAATATGACTTTCTGTGCCTTATTTAACTTAGCATAATGTTGTCCAGTTCCATCAATGTTTTTGCAAATAACAGGGTTTAATTCTTTTTTATGGCTTAATACCATTCCCTTGTTTATGTGGACCACATTTTCTTTATTCATCTGCTGATGAGCACTTGGGTTGATTTAGATGCTGGCTCTGGTGAACAGTGCTACAGTAAACATGGGAATACAGATAGATCTTTGGTGTGTTGATTTTTCTTCTCTTTGATATATATGCAGCAGTGAGATGGCTGGATCATATAGTGATTTTATTTTTAGTTTTCAGAAGAACCTCTGTACTGTTCTCCATCGTGGTTGTACTAATTTACATCCCACCGACATGTATAAGGGTTCCCTTCCTCATACCCTAGCCAGCATTAATCACTTTTTTAGATAAAAGTCATTTTAATGGGTTGGGATAATATCTCATTGTAAGTTCAATTTGCATTTCTCTAATGATAAGTGATATTGCACATTTTCCATACACTTATTAGCCATTTGTAAGACAATTTTGGGGAGGAGAAATACCCATTCAAGTATTTTTTATATCATATTATTCAAGTGGTTCCTATTGAGGTTTTTTGAGCTCTTTGTATATTCTGATTATTAATCCCTTGTCAGCTGGTAGTTGCCAATATTTTCTATCATTCTGTGGGTAACCTCTTTGCTCTTCACTTTGTTTTGCTGTGCAGAATGTTTTTAGCTTAATGTGATCCAATTTATCCATTTTTGTTTTGGTTGCCTGTGCTTTTGAAATATTACTTTAAAAAAATCTTTGCTCAGATTAATATCTTGGAACGTTTCAATGTTTTCTCCTAGCAGGTTCATAGTTTCAGGTCCTAGAGTTATGTTTTTAGTCTATTTTTATTTCACTTTTATATCTGGGGAGCGATAGGAGTCTTGCTTCATTCTTCTGCATATGAATATTCAATTTTCTTAGTGCCATTTTTTTTTAAGGAACTGTCCTTTCCCCAAGGCATACTTTTGGCACCTTTACAGACAATGAATTACCTGGAAATGTGTGCATATCACCAGTAGCATGCTGTTTTGGTTACTAGGGCTTTTTAGTCTAATTTAAAGTCAAAAAAATTTTTTTTCCAGCTTTGTTCTTTTTGCTGAGGATGACTTTGGCTAACTTAGGTCTTCTATAGTTGTATATAAATTTTAGGGTTATTTTCTTTCCATTTTTAAGAAGACTGTAATTAATATTTTGATCAGGATTTTATTGGATCTGTAGAATGCTTTGGGTAGTATGAAATTTTGATAGAAATAATAGTATGAACAAGGAGTATCTTTACATTGTTGCATACATTCAATTTCTTTCAATGACATTTTATAGTTTTAATTTTAAAGCTTTTTTATTTCTTTGGTTAAGTTTATTGCTAAGTATTTTATTTTCTTTTATTTGTAAATATTATAAACAGGATTACTTTCCTGATTTCTTTATTCTGTTGGCATTTATAAATGTCACTGTCTTTTGGATATTGATTTTATATCCTGAAACTATACTGAAATTATTAGTCCTAATAGTTTTTTGATGAACTATTTAGATTTTTCTAAATATAAGATTATATTGTCCACAAATAGTGATAGTTTGATGTCTTCATTTCCAATCTGGATGCCCATTATTTCTTTCATCTAATCACTCTAGCTAGGAGTTCTAGAAGTCTCTTAAATAAAAATGGTGGGTGTGGGCTTCCTTATTTTGATCCAGGGCTTTGAGAAAAGATTTTCAGTTTTTTCCTATTCCGTATGATCCTAACTGTGGGTTGTCTTACATGAATTTTGTGACTTTTATAACCTGACTTACGTTCTTTCTATATCCTCCTTGTCTTTTGAAATTTTTTATCATAAAGGGATATTGAACTTTATTGAATGATTTTTTAGCACCAACTGAAATAATTATATTTAGTTATAATTGGTTATATAATTATATTTGGATATATAATTTATATGTTTTTTGACCTTCATTCTATTGATAGGATGTATTACACTGGTTGATTTATGTATGTTGAACCATCTTTGATCCCTGGGAAGACTCACTTTATGTAATATGTTGTTGAAATTGATTCATTGGCATTTTGCTGAGCATTTTTGCTTCTGTATTCATCAGATGTGTTGGCCTGGCCTTTTCATGTTTTGTTCTGTCTGTTTTGACATCAGGATAATATTGACCTCATAGAATGAGTTTTGAAATACTCCTTTCTCCCCAAATTTTTTGGAGTAAACATGTTTTTTTTCAAACTAGCCAAAAGCAAAAAGTCTATATTTGCCTCTGAGAGGTAAATAGTATAAAAAAAATCTAAAAAAGTCATACTTTGGGGGCAGCACCTGTGGCTCAAGGAGTAGGGCACTGGCCCCATATACTGGGGGTGGCGGGTTCAAGCCTATCCCTGGCCAAAACTGCAAACAAAATAAATAAATAAGCCATACTTTCCTTGGTTGGTCATTTTAATTTCAAAATGACTCATTTTATCAATCCATTTGCTCTTTGAGAAATTTAAATACAACTGAGTATACAAGTTTACTTTGTGAATAAAGTTTTAGAGATATTAC
>NW_003852988.1:13683-16270 GCF_000181295.1 Otolemur garnettii
AGGGAGTTAGTTGTAGTTTCATGAAAGAGAATTTGTCCGTGGACGATGAGGGTGAGGAAGGTCCAGGATGAAAACAGAAGAGGAAGAGGAGGGGAGGGGAGGGGGGAGGTTGGGTGGAGGGAGGGTAATCAGTGGGACCTCACCAATGGTGAGGGCACATGTTGTAAGGGCACATGTCAAATCTATTAAGAGTTGAGTATAAATGTCTTAACATAACAAGTGAGTTGAAGGCTATGTTAACCAGTTTGATGAAGCATTCCAAATTGTATATAAAATCAGCACACTGTACCCCATAAATGCATTAATGTGCAGTTATGATTTAATAAAAAAAAAATTAAGAGGGAAAAAAAGAAACAACAACTCCCCTATCTCTTGCATCAGGGCTGAGCTCCGCCCACTCCCCCCGCCCCGGCCAAGTCCATGGAAAAATTGTCTTCTGTGAAACCAGTCCCTAGTGCCAAAAAGGGTTAGAGACCGCTGAGAGCATCCACACTTGGTAATTTGCACAAGTTTAAGATAGTCATTGTTTATTAAGATGCAAGCAGGGTGTAAGGTAACAGCAAGGGGTGGTGAAACACCCTAGAGCCAGCAAATGAGGAATGATTTAAGTACCAGGAATGAAGAAACAGGAGATGATTATTAGTAGAACGTGGAGAATGGACCAGCGTGCACACGTGACTTGAGGTGTGCTTCAACCTTTCTTACGGGAATGAGGTGGCCCACAGTGTGATGGCTAGATTTGTGAGAAATAAAACTCTTTGATTTGAGTCTCCCTCCATCCTCTAACCTCATTCTGGAGTCTTCCATTGGCAGAGAAACAAGGAGGTTCACACGTAATTTTCCTGGGGCCAAGCAGAGTGGAGTAGTGTCAGAGGGTAGCTGTTTGGGCAATTAAACGCATTCTTGTCCTTAAAGGGATTCTAAGATAAATCCTTGGGGTTGGAGGACATATTGTTTTGTGAATAAATAATCACTCTGTGTATTTTTGTTTTGTAAATAACGCTAGAACTTTATATTATAAAGCAAAATGGAAAAAAATCACGTATGTGAAAAAATGCCTGGTTTAACTCCAGCTAGGGAGGTAATATAGCTACGAATAATTATAGCTTTTACAATTAATTTGTTTTTATGTATTCATTTAGTTAGTTCTTCTCTCTCTCATAATGATCCTCGCATAGGTATTAGAGGGTCTAAGTGGCTTACCTACAGAAGAACAAGCTAAGAAAGGGGGCAGCCGAAGTTTAGCATAATGCGTCTTTAGTGTTACCACAATTAAATAGTGTGCTCTGCGTAAAGTGGACATCATCTTTCTAACAGGGAAAATACCCTCATTATCTTTAATTATAACCCTTCCCACTTCCCTTTATTCTCACAAAAGCAATGATCTATTTTGTGTTGTTTCTGCTGTTGTTTACCTGTCTATATCTCTCCCATTTCATCCAATTTTTTTTTTTTTTATCCTGCTATTATTCCCTGGAAAGCAGATTCTGACATCCAAATAACCATGCAGAATATTTTAGTAGGAAATATTCCTAGGATCAGTGTCTGAACAAGGGAGGTGTCTACAGGATGGACAGCTGAGGAACTGAGCTTATTTGGAGACCAGGCCTATTTGGGGACTGAGCCTTTGTGTCCTCGTGGTGATTAATCCTTGGATTTAAGGTACCTCAGGACACAGGCATCACTCCGGGTGATGTTGTTATCATCATCTGGGACAACCCACAAGGAAAACTAACACTGACAGCTATGAGTCATTTTGGCAGCCTTCCCATCAGGTGGAAGAATAAATCTATAATTCCTGAAAAGGGATCTGTCTGCTTAGTACATCACAGGATGTACCACAGTAATTATGAATCTCTTCTTTAATTCATAAATGAAATAGAATAAAATATGCATGTGTATGCCTACACATCTGTACTCTGTTGTATGCATAAATATATAGCTATAAATATCAAGGAAGAAGGGTATAGCACAGTCAATTGAAGATAGTTACTCCAGTAATACTGTGTAAATTATTTAATCTATATACTTACATATGCAAAAATGTGTATGTCCATTTCTATTCCATCAATGCTATTTTGCTTTTCCTAGATAGAAGAGACTTAATGCATTTTCATTTTTTCTTCCCTCCTCATTCTACTATTTTTTAAACTTTGGATCTTTCATATACCTCTTCATCCTCTATCCCTCATACAGCATGGCATTAGGAAGGTTGAGAACCACTGCTCTAGAACATGATATGTACCTCTTTAAACCTTCTTAGACATAGTTTTCTGATTGTCCTGGAGAGATTCAAGTTTTACATTGATTCATATTTCTTGTCACATCAGCCTATTTTCCCCAGTCAAGTTACTTGCAGCACCCAGACCAACTACATGAGTGCTAAGTATTTACCTGACCCAGATTAGGACAATCAAGGCTTCTTTTGAAAGTCTATGTATAGATCACAGAGACTCAATTTATCATTGTTTGGGACTAGAGATAGAAGCTCAGTGAGAGACTTTGCTGCTTAGAAAAGAGTTAGTTTAAATTGAGCTGTAATGAACAGTCTAGTGCAAATGTCCTTATGATAAAATGATTTTTTTTT
>NW_003852988.1:17466-18023 GCF_000181295.1 Otolemur garnettii
ACAGAGTAAGACGCTGTCTCAAAAAAATAAAATCAAATAAATTAAAAATATAAGTTTGAAGGAATGGTGTGCATGTTACCTCTACCTGCATGTTTCTCCCTCGAATCCTTCTGGTGCTAGTGAGTAGGGTGTACTGGTGTCTCTTTTGCACAATAAAGGTCTTATAGAAACAGGGCTGTGCCAGAACCTATTGAAATGCAAAGTGGAAAGAAGCAAAGTGGGAGAAATGTAAACTGGAGAAGGGGGGGAAGATGAAGATGACAAAATAGCTACAGCGAATGCTGGGGTGGAGCAAATATAAGGGTGTCATTGTTTCTCAGAGACCAAAATACTAATCTTTTTCCCTCCATTCCAAATTTTATGAGGAATACTATTCCTGCCCCTTAGTTCCATGCAGTTCTTCACTCTCAATGCCTATACTTTCATGCTCAGATTATTAGAATATTCGTCACTCATGGCTAAACTCAAATGTCAATGCTGCTGGGATGCATGCCCTAATTTCTCAAGACCAAATTAATCATTCTTTCATCTGCACTGTCTCAGACCTACAGTTATGA
>NW_003852989.1:0-2334 GCF_000181295.1 Otolemur garnettii
GGCTTAGTGTGTCATGGATATGGTGGCCAGAGCAGCAGACTGACTCTGGTTTTATTACTATTACTCTCATT
This sequence comes from Otolemur garnettii, assembly GCF_000181295.1. Lineage (NCBI taxonomy): Eukaryota > Metazoa > Chordata > Mammalia > Primates > Galagidae > Otolemur > Otolemur garnettii. The sequence goes on from NW_003852989.1 coordinate 72, forward strand.
GTTATTACTGTTATTACCACTCATCACAGCAGTCACAAAACTGAGGCCCATTCATGACAACATAATACGGGTACATTTAATGGTTTTCTGTTAGCTCAGCAGGATAATGTTTGGTGATGTTCCGACACTGCCTGTGTTCTCTTTACCATCTCTTGGACATCTCATGCCAGAGTGCATCTGCCCCTGAAGGTGTGGGCTGCCTGACCAGGTGGGGCCTCAGACCTGTGGGAAGCTGGGATGGGGGTGCCGATGCTCTTACTGCCTGTGCACCTCATCAGGTAATCTCCACCCCCAGCTGCATCCACATGTCCGCCTGCAGGTTTCAATAAATATTAAATCATCCTTTATATTTCCATATGTGATGTGAGTGCCCATCCTTCAGAAACTCTACAGAAAACCAAAAGGGTTCAGAGAAACATGCTTTTAAGTGATTGTGGTGGTGCAGAGCTGACAGCTGACAGGCCCGTTAGTCACTACTCTCCTTACTCTGAGTATCTGTCCGCTTAGAGGATGGCCCAGAATACATGTAGATGTCCTTCCAAATTTTATGACCAAGGCTAGGATGATAGCCAGAAACTTTCACTAAGTCACAGAGTAAACAGGAAAAATGAGTAAATGACATCTCAAATATGTAACAGTCACTTGATATACAAAGAAAAAAAAAATCCTCTTGACAAACCGGCAAACCACTGCACCTAAATGTGCCTGTCGCATTCTTTCTCCTTACTATGAAGATACCCCGCTCCCCAAATTTGTCCAGAAGACATCATGGTCATCGGCATCACTGTGAGCATAGTCCAAGTGTAAGGCAGCAGGCTCACCTTGGACCCACTGGATGCCAGGTTGTAACAGGTGATCCAGAAAATTTATGAAGCTGTGTTTTAGAGAGATTTAAAGAGATTTGTTTCTGATGAGGCCATTTAAGAAAATATTTATTTAGAGCTACATGTTGAAGACACACCTTGCTTTATTAAATAATTAATAAAATTCTATTTGAAAATGTGTAGTTTGCAAAGATTGAAATATTTAATTATTTGCCCATTGGTTAATGGTTCTATGCCTTGATAATTCAATGGAGTGAATGTTTTCAGACACTTCAGGAATTTCCACAGCGAAAGAATAAATTTATTTGTATCTCTGTTAGAGGTTATTTTACTTAAATTCATAGTATGGGAGTACAGCTTGATTTGTGCGTTTTGCTCATTCCCTCAACATTCCACGAAAATACTGTATTTTGGCCCTAGAGTCAATGGAATCCATAGGCTGAAGACCTATTTTTTTTGTTGTTGTTTTTGTTAGAGACCAGGTCTTGCTCTGACTCAGACTGGTCTCAAACCAGTGAGCTCAGGCAATCCACCTACCTCGGCCCCTTAAGTACTGGGATGACAGGTATGAGCCACTGTGTTTGGCTTAAAGATCTGCAGTAGAACTCCCCAGCTGAGCCCTGCCTTACTCAGGTAGAAATCGTTACCATGAGCATCCCTGAACATCGAACAGTGCTTGTTATTGTAAATCACTGAGTTCTGAGTGGTTGTTTACAAGTCCTTATTATACAAAAGCTGAGCAATACAATATCGACACATACATATGTATATATAGGATGATTGCTTTTATTAAAATTGATAGAATAATTGATGAATGGCATGATCATTTTGTTTAGAAAAGATGTTACTGGAAAAATTCTCAAAATTTAGAATGGACCTGGGGACTAGATGGAATGGTGTATTATACTGATCACCTGGTTTTATCATTGCATTGGCGTTATGGAGAAACTCACATCCTGGCGAAATAGTCACATGGTAGCCAAAAACTGTATATTCCCTTACAGTTCTCCAGCCCAATTCGTGCATTCTTTACAAAAATCAGGACTTTTTTTTATTAGATTATAATTGCGTACATTAATTCTATTATAGGATACAGTGTGTTGCTTCCATATGCAGTTTGGAAAACTCTCATCCAACTGGCTAACATAGCCATCATGTCCTTCTCATAATTGTTGTGTTAAGACATTTATAGTCAACCTTTAGACAAATTCACATGTACCCAGCCACCCCAGAACACAGGACAAATTGTTAAAGTGGGACAGTCCCGCTAAAATCTGGACATCTGGTCACCCTAGGCTAGAGGGTCACTTAAGTCCAAGAGTTTGAGATTGCTGTGAGCCAAGATGCTGTGGCATGCTACAAAGGGAGAAAGAGTGAGAGTCTGTCTCAAAAAAAAGATAAAAAGAAAGACAGACAGACGGACAGAAAGAAAGAAAGAA
>NW_003852989.1:3178-4507 GCF_000181295.1 Otolemur garnettii
CCAATCCAGGTAGAAGGTGAGGGGCAGCAGGCTTGTCTTGAGTTGAGAGAAGGAGGGGGAGAGGGAGGAGGCAGGGCCAGCCTGTTAAACACAACCAGCTCTCTTGTGAACTAATGAAGTGAGAACTGACTCTCTTCCATGGAGGATACCAAGCCTTTTAACCAGGATCTGGTCTCATGACCCAAACACCTCCCACCAGCTCCCAGCTGATCTCCAGCCCTGGGGATCAAATTTCAACCTGTGAAGTCTCCTGTTATTTATGGCTGAAGAGTAGTCCATGGTATTTACATTCTTTGTATTTACCTGGATGGAGCTGAAGCACATTCTCCTTTGAAAAGTGTCACAAGAATGAAAAAGGAAGTATCCAGTGTCCGTAATACTTATGTGAAAACAATAGAAAAAGAACTACCCACCCGCATGAGAGTAAAAGACAAGTGTGTTTAAAGAAGGGAAAAGGGAAAGGAGGGAGTGGGGAGAGGGAAGGAGCTGAGCTCTCTCCTCATGTGCACAGTGGAGGGTAGGAGCACACCCCCTGGGGGAGGGGCTCAACTACAACTTGAACTTTACCTTAGAAATGCAAACAATGCGACTTAATCATTTGTACCTTCATATTAATCAGAAATAAAAAATAACAATAAATAAATACAGAAATAAAAATGACATAAATTAAAAAATAAATTTCAACATGTTGTTTGTAAGGTCCAAACATCCAAACCATATCACTGAGCAATCCAAGCATTTCCCAGGGAGAAAAGAAGAAGATTGAGACTCTGGCAGAGGAAGTAAAGCAGAACGTGAAGCACATGGCAGGGTCAGCTGTGGGCTCAGGACCCAGCTCTGTGGCTTCTCTGTTGGTGTGTTGATGCTGCTGGGATTGGGTGGAGATATGAACCCAGGTAGAGGCTGTGACGTGTTCTCAGGAACAATCACAGAGTTGATTGAACACCTGCCTGGCTCTTAAGGCTGTGCCCTGATAGCACTCCAAGCTCCTGGAGAAGTGGTGCATCCAGCCAGGCTCTAAGGCTTCAGTGACTCAGGGTTCATGCAGTTCCTGGGTAAATGAACCTGAGGTCAAATCACCCCTAATGAACCCAGGAGGGCAGGGGTGTGTTTAGAAAACTTGAATCTACCCTCCTTATACACTTGGGGATGGGTGGTCTCATTGGTTGTCTGTGGAAAAATAATCATTAAGGTAGACCGTGTAGTGAGGATAAAGAGGATGTTGACCAGAAGACTCAGCTGGGATGGTCAGCAGGAGCTGCAGTGTGGGGTCCCAAGATTCTTGTTTAAAAACATTTAACAATGTCTTGACTACCTAATAGCCCTACA
>NW_003852989.1:4527-5894 GCF_000181295.1 Otolemur garnettii
CCATGGAGGATACCAAGTCTTTTAAGAGGGATCTGGTCTCATGACCCAAAAACCTCCCACCAGCTCCCAGCTGATCTCCAGCCCTGGGGATCAAATTTCAACCTGTGAAGTCTCCTGTTATTTATGGCTGAAGAGTATTCCATGGTATTTACATCCTTTGTATTTACCTGGATGGAGTTGAAGCACATTCTCCTTTGAAAAGTGTCACAAGAATGAAAAAGGAAGTATCCAGTGTCCAATACTTATGTGAAAACAATAGAAAAAGAACTACCCACCCGCATGAGAGTAAAAGACAAGTGTTTTTAAATGAGGGAAAAGGGAAAGGAGGGAGTGGGGAGAGGGAAGGAGCTGAGCTCTCTCCTCAGGTGCACAGTGGAGGGTATGAGCACACCCCTGGGGGAGGGGCTCTACTACAACTTGAACTTTACCTTAGAAATGGAAACAATGCGACTTAATCATTTGAACCCTCATAGTAATCTGAAATAAAAAATAAGACTAAATAAATACAGAAATAAAACTGAAGTAAATTAAAAAAATAAATTTCAACATGTTGTTTGGAAGGTCCAAACATCCGAACCATATCACTGAGCAATCCAAGCATTTCCCAGGGAAAAAAGAAGAAGATTGAGACTCTGGCAGAGGAAGTAAAGCAGAATGTGAAGCACATGGCAGAGGTGAGCTGTGGGCTCGGGACCCAGCTCTGTGGCTTCTCTGTTGGTGTGTTGATGCTGCTGGGATTGGGTGGAGATATGAACCCAGGTAGAGGCTGTGATGTGTTCTCAGGAACAATCACAGAGTTGATTGAACCCCTGCCTGGCTCTTAAGCCTGTGCCCTGATGACACTGCAAGGTCCTGGAGAAGTGGTGCATCCAGCTGGGCTCTAAGGCTTTAGTGACTCAGGCTTCATGTGGTTCCTGCTTAAATGAACCTGAGGTCAAATCACCCCTAATGAACCCAGGAGGGCAGGGGTGTGTTTAGAAAACTTGAATCTACCCTCCTTATACACTTGGGAATTAGTGGTCTCATTGGTTGCCTGTGGAAAACTAATCATTAAGGGAGACTGTGTAGTGAGGATAAAGAGGATGTTGACCAGAAGACTCAGCTGGGATGGTCAGCTGGAGCTGCAGTGTGGGGTCCCAAGATTCTTGTTTAAAAACATTTAACACTGTCTTGACTACCTGATAGCCCTACATATAAGTCTTTGTTATAATTCTTTATAAATAAGGGTGTTCACCTAAATACTCCCAATCTAACTGGGAAATACATGATTACATTTTTAGTTCTCATTCACTTCAACTTTTAACAATAGGTACCCCCAAATGTCCTTTTCAGCAAAACATTCTCCAGGCACAAAGACATTTTCTACT
>NW_003852989.1:7668-14231 GCF_000181295.1 Otolemur garnettii
AAAAAAAAAAAAAAAAAGAATGGCCACAGAATACACACAGATGTGTTTCCAAGTTTTATGACCAAGGCTAGGATTATAGCCAGAAAACAGCACTAAGTCACAGAGTAAACAAAAAAATGAGTAATAATATCACAAATATACAGCAATCACTTGATAAACAAAGGAAGAAATCCTTTTAATAAATCAGCAAACAAAGGAACCTAAGTGTGCCTGTCGCATTCTCTTTCCTCACTATGAAGATACTTCGCTACCCAAATGTATCCAGAAGGCACCGTTGTCATCAGCATCACTGTGACCATAGTCCAAATGCAAAGCAGCAGGCTCACCTTGGACCCACGGGATGACAGCTTGCATTTAACAAGGTAACAGATGATCCGGAAAATTTAAGAAGCTGTGTTTTAGGTGGTATTTGCTTCTGTTAAAAAAGATGTTTTTCTGATGAGGTCATTTAAGAAAATATCTATTTAGAGCTATATGTTGAAGACATCTTGCTTTATTAAATAATCAGTGAAAATTACATTTGAAAATGTTTTAGAGATTGCAAAGATTTAAATATATAATTAAACCAGCCCAGTAACTGGTTATATGCCTTGATAATTCAATGTTTTTAGAAACTTCAAGAATTTTTACAGTGAAAGAAAAAGTTCAATGTATTTGCATCTCTGTTAGTGGTTATTTGACTTAAATTCATACATGCTTGTACAGCTTGATTTGTGGGTTTTGCTCATTTTCTGAACATTCCATGAAAATGTTGTATCTATATAGTCACTACTTTTCTGCCTTGGCCCTAGATTGATTGGAATCCATTGGCTGAAGACAAGCTTAAAAACCTGAAGTAGAACTCCCCAGCTGAGCCTTGCCTTAATCAGGTGGGTAATTGTTACCAATCGTTATAAGCCATTGAGTTTTTTTTTTTTTTAGTTTTTGGCCAGGGCTGGGTTTGAAACCACCACCCACCACCTCTGGTATTTGGGGCCGGTGCCGTACTCCTTGAGCCAGGGGCACTGCCCTAAGTCACTGAGTTTTAAGTGGTTGGGTACAAGTTGTTATTATGCAAAAGCTGACCAATGCAATATTTACACATATGCATATGTATGTATAGTTTGATTGATTTTATTAAAATTGATAGCATAATTGATGAATGGCATCACTGTGTTATAAAAGACATTACTGGAAAATTTCTCAAAATGTAGAATAGACCAGAGCACTAGTTGGAGTCGTGTATTACACTGATCACCTGGTTTCATCGTTGCATGGTGTTATGTAGAAGAAGTGATTTGTACACAAACTTTATGGACACACTGTATATTCAACTTGACTATGACGGATTATTTGAGAGAAAACCATGTTTTGAGTGTTTATGTTTATGAGAGATATTGTTGTTTAATTGTCTTCTTTGTAAGGTACTCAACTTTGGTTATTATCTGTCTTGCCTGTACAGATGTAAACAACACTACTTAAATGAGACCGTAGGAGATTTAATCCTGAACAAACTTATTCCTCAGGCTCAACTGGGGATTCCCAGGAAGTTGGAGATGACGTGGAGATGAGCCTGGGAAACACCTTGGTGAGATAACAGATGGGAAAGAGGTCTGCATAGTAGACGGCAGTTGATTTCTAAAAATTGTCTGTGTATGCAAATATATTTCCTTTCATAATTTCTACTTTTCATTTTATGTATAGAAAAGCATATTTTATCCTGTTCATCTAGGACATTCTTGTTTTCGTTTCTCCATGTAAGTCTGAAATTCATATTTTTTGTGTAAATTATCTGCTCGTTTAAACATTTTATATAATGCTGTTTTAGCAATTTGAGGTTCTGGAGTACTGTACAGCTGACTTTGAACAGCAGACAGAACCACTGACAGTCACCTGTAATGTGGACAGAATGGACTCTGGTTGGGGATTCTGCGTACAGTGAAGGAAGGACAAGCAGCAGGAGGAAAGGAATAGTTATGGTCTTTAAGATCCCTGTACTATCTGGAAAGTGGTAAGAGAGTAAGTTAAATGTGTGAATGTGATAAGCCAGGGATGAATGTTACAGACCTACAGGCACTGAAATCATGATAAAATAGCAAAGGAGTAAAAACACATAAGGAGTTAACGTTGACATACTGCAACTACATGCCAAATTAATTCCATGGGGATGTCTATTCAGATGATTGTATAAAAATAAAACAAATGTATGAAAACAGCAAACTAAATGAAAAGACAAATGAAAACTATTTGTATATTCAACTTGACTATGATGGATTATTTGAGAGAAAACCATGTTTTGAATGTTTATGTTTATGGGAGATATTGTTGTTTAATTGTCCTCTTTGTAAGATCCTCAACTTTGGCTATTATCTGTCTTGCCTGTACAGATGTAAACAACGCTAGTACAAGTTTGTGTACAAATTACTTCTTCTACATAGCACCAGGCAATGAAACTATTTTTAAATGGATTATAAAAGGTTGACATCCCAATACCTAAAAGTCTTCATAGAAATGGGGAACAGACGGAAGACAAAATATTGAAGAGATACATAAACGGCTGTAAATACACTTGAAGTTAGAGTGTATTACTGATATACTCATAATAATTAGAGAAAGGCGAATCAAAACTATCTTGAGATACCGTTTTTCATCTATTAGTTTGGAGAAAATTACAAAAAAAATTAGACTGCACATTTTGAGACAGGGTAATGGGGAAACAGTGACATTTATCGGTAGCTTGTAGGGATGGGGACTAATACCTTCCCTTTGGAGGAGAATTTGAAGGCATCTTCAAAACAGGGGCTCTTCTACAAATGGAACTTTATCCGGGAAGTGAGAACAATGTAACCTAAAACTTGTACCCTCATTAACTTGAAAAATAAAAAAGAAATTCAAAAAATATTTAACTTTTCATAATCCACTCTCCAGAAATTTTCTTGAAAACATGCCTCCAATAATATGAAAGTACATATTCATGAAATTATTCATTGTCCATTACTTGTAATTTCTTTCAAAATATTAAAAACAACCAAAATGTCCATACTTATCCCAAAGCTACCGATGCTGGCACAGATTTGGAGAGAAGGGGACACTTTTACAGTGTTGGTGTGACTGCAAACTAATGCAGCCACTTTGCAAAGGAGTGTGGAGAATCCTCCAAGAACTCAACATAGACCTTCCATTTGATCCCACAATCCCATTACTAGGCATCTGCCCAGAAGAAAAAAAGTCATATTATCATCAGGACGTTTGCACTAGCATTTCCAGTCTGTGTGGTGCAGACACAGCCTCCCTTTGCAGCCTCCACTGAGGCCTTGGACTCCCTGGCTTGTTACCCTCACAGCAGGCCAGGCTTGGTCTTCATCCCATAGTCCCTCCCTCCTGTTCTCTCTGCAACTAACAGCAACTTCCCAGCTGTTAGTGTCTTGGTTGGTCTTCATCCTAATCAGGGTAATATGGATTTTAGGTGGCCTGGGTTTATCCTAACCCAGTCCCTGATTCCAGGGCCATCCTCTCTAGTTGGAGGAAGCAGCATTGATTTATACTCAGGTAGGTGGGTCTGTTAGCACCAGTCAGAGCTGTCACTCTGAGGAGGTGTATAATATAAAACCCAGTGACAGTGAGAAGGAAGAGTGTGGAGGGCCCAGACCAGGAATGAGAAGCAGCCTGTCAGTTCACTGGGTATTAGGGATCTGTCACTTCTGGTCTTTGGACAATGACATTATGTGTGAGGGCTCTGTCCTTTTGGGAAACATGGTGTCATCTTTGTGTATCTGCAAGAAATCTCTTGGCCCTGGAATGGTAATAAGAATGGGCCAGGGCCATTCCAGAACACTAAGAATATCTTTAGCAGGCCCTGAAGGCTTTGACGGGCCTGAAAGGCCCTGACGGCATTGTTATCTTTACATATTTGAAAGATACACTCGCAGAAATGTAAGACCAGCACTAAGTATTTCCTTCCCGCTGGAACTATTTGAGCACAAGCTGAAACCTGATAGGCACAGCCTTAAGACTTTATTCTGCTCTTCCTACAAATGACCTTCTCTTACATAATGCCAACAAAATTATGAAATCAGGTGATCAGTATAATACAGGACTCCATCTAATCCTCATGTCTATTCTAAATTTTGTAAACTTTTCAGTAACATCTTTTGTAACAAAATGATCCCATTCAGACTCACGTGTTGCCATTATTGGCTCATGTCTCTTTAGCTTCCTTCAGTCTGGAACAGTCTCTTCTAGAATTTCAAGACTGTCAATTAAAATAATTACACCTTAGCTGTTTTGCAGACTGCCCCTCAGTGTGGACCTGTTTGTTTTTCTCTCAGGATTAAATTCAGCTAATGCATCCTTGTCAGCATGTTACTTTGCTAGGATAGTTATAACTAAGTTGCAGAGAACAGGTGGCTTCATCATCAGGAATTCATCTTCTCAGCATTCTGGAGGCTAAAGTTTGGGATCAAGGTGTCAGTAAGATTGATCGTTTCTGAGGCTGCTCTCCTTGGTGTACAGATGGTGTCTTCCTTTGCTTTATCATGGTTTTGCCTCCTTGTGTGTCTGAGTTCCAATTTCCTTTTCTGGAAAGAACACCTGCCACATTGGGTTAGGTCCCAACCACATGACTTCACTTTACTAACATCGATCTACCTCCTTAAACACATTGTTGTCAGGTAACATCATACTCTGGGGCACTGGATGTCACAGCATCGACATATGAACTTTGGGAGTCACAGTTCAGCCCATAACTGGCGGGAGCGTCCAGAAGCGATGCTCTGCTCCTCTCCTTCATCCCGTCAGGGGCGTGACGTCAATCTGCCCATCACTGAGGATGTTCACTTCAGATCTGGACTAAGGTGGAGTCTGCCGGGATTCTCTGATGCACAGTTGTTTTTCCTGTTTGTAGTTAATATAAATTTGTGGAGCTGTTCGATAATTTATGATTCTCCCATTCTTCCTTAAAATGTCAGTATGAACTCAGATTCCCATGTCCTTTCAAGGTAATCATTCAGCATATTTTGGTATTCAGGGTTCCTCAGATTTGGCCAATGACAGCCCCATTCAAATTTGTTACTCTTCCTTTTGCCATAACCCCATCATTCTTTGAGTGTTTCCTTAGTTTCAAAATGGTCCAGACTTCTATTTGTCCAACCTTAGACCTAGAAAAAGACATTTCTCCAAAGATTATTGGTCCCTTTTAGTGGAGAATGATATTTAGAAACAAAGATTTGGACACCATGGGTGCAATGTGGGACTGGAGTGTCAGTGCTCCTAGATGAGGAGAAATTGTCTATTTATCCATTAATTTCTCTATCCACAGAGCAGTCATATATTTATGTCTTGATCACAAAAACTATGAGTTTACACTGATACCACCAATTCCATCCCAAGGTCACAGAGTTTATTCAAACAGTCCTCTTTCATTACAGTAACTCTTTTCCCTAATAGCCAGGATCTTGGCTCTAATTATTATGAATGTGTTTATTTATAGATCAGCAACACTGTTCTAAACTAGACCTTTATGCCATCATCTGCTACCTCTCCCTGCAGATGACTCTGCACACACAGACCCTCACACCCTGCTCTAGCTCTGATGCCCTTTCCATGGCCTTCACCATCTCTGCAGCCCCTGTGTGGTTGTCATCCTCACCCTGCCTGGGCTCCGGACCCTGCACTGGGCGTCCTTACCCACATGAATGCCCTGATCGTCACAGTCTCTGGGCCCCAACACCAGGTCAAGAGCAGCACCTCTCCTGCATGGGGACACCCACTATCCCCACTGTAGCTCCAACACTGTACGAAGGGCTTTCACCTCCATTTCCTGACTGCTTCTGGTCACACTCTGCTTGGGCCCCACCATCCTAAACCCAGACATTGAGAACTGCCTTCTCTTAGGAACTGGAAGGAACTTGGTGATGGTGGAAGGTGCAGGTTGAGGGACCACCGTAGATTAAAGGATGGACATGAACACCAACTCTGCAGAGGACTCCACTTCTGAAGGGAGTGGCTTGGGTTGGGGGAATGGAAGCATGTGTGATAATCTGAGGCACTCAGGGGACATCTAGAGTGAATATGTGTAGGATCAATTCAGCCAGGAAGGCAGCTAATGCTCCTTAGGTGGAGAGGGAGAAATCCTTGAGCTTGGCTAGCCTAATGAAAGGAGCAGGGCAGAGCATTCAGAGATGGTGGAAGAGAGACCACTTAGCCAGAGATGGCAGGTTAATGATGACATTACTGCCTTTCCTTACAAATCACGACCGCCCCTGCCCCCATCCCGGCTTGATGCCTGTGGCTCAAGCGGCCAAAGCGCCAGCCACATACACCTGAGCTTGCAGGTTCAAATCCAGCCCAGGTCCGCCACACAACAATGCTGACTGCAACCAAAAAATAGCCAGGCATTGTGGTAGGCGCCTGTAGTCCCAGCTACATGGGAGGCAAAGGCAGGAGAATCGCTTGAGTCCAGGAGTTGGAGGTTGCTGTGAGCTATGACACCACAGCACTCTACCTAGGGCGAGAGCTTGAGGCTCTGTCTCAAAAAAATAAGTAAATAAATAAAAATATGACCCCCATGCTTTTTTCTCACTCCT
>NW_003852989.1:15815-16381 GCF_000181295.1 Otolemur garnettii
TTCTTTCCATATGTGATGTGAGGGCCCATCTTTCAGAAACTGTACAGAAAACCATACAGGGAAAAGGGGTTCTGAGAAACATGCTTTTAAGTGATTGGTGATGGGGGATTGACAGCTGACAGCCTGGTGGTCACTACTCTCCTTACTCTCAGTATCTGTCCACTTAGGGGATGGCCCTAGAATACACGTCGATGTGCTTCCAAGTTTCATTACCAAGTCTAAGATTATAGCCAGAGAACTTCACTAAGTCATAGAGTAAACAGAAAAAATGAGTAAATTACATCTCAAATATATAGCAATCACTTGATTGCTATATCAAAGGATATAACAAAGGAAGAAATCCTTTTAATAAACCAGCAAACCAAGGAACCTAAGTGTGCCTGTCGCATTCTCTTTCCTTACTATGAAGATACCTCGCTCCCCAAATTTATCCAGCAGGCATCGTTGTCATCAGCTTCACTGTGACCATAGCCCAAATGCAAAGCAGCAGGCTCACCTTGGACCCACTGGATGACAGCTTGCATTTAACAAGGTAGCAGATGATCCAGAAAATCTAAGAAGCTGTG
>NW_003852989.1:16517-19128 GCF_000181295.1 Otolemur garnettii
TTTTTTTTTGAGACAGAGCCTCAAGCTGTCCCCCCTGGGTAGAGTGCTATGGCGTCACAGCTCACCGCCAACTCCTGGGGCTCAAGCGAGCCTCCTGCCTCAGCCTCTCAAATAGCTGGGACTATCGGCACCCGCCACAATGCCTGGCTATTTTTTGGTTGCAGCTGTTGTTGTTTGGCAGGTCTGGGCTGGATTTGAACCCGCCATCTTAGGTGTATGTGGCTGGCGCCTTAGCCACTTGAGCCACAGGTGCCAAGCCAAAAGTTACATTTGAAAATGTTTTATAGGTGGCCCCTGTAGCTCAGTGGGTAGGGTGCCAGCCACATACACCAAGGCTGGTGGGTTCAAAACCAGCCTGGGCCAGCTAAACAACAATGAGAACTGCAACAAAAAAAATAGCCAGGCATTGTGGTGGGCACCTGTACTTGGGAGGCTGAGGCAAGAGAATAGTTTAAGCCCAAGAGTTTGAGGTTGTTGTGAGCTGTGATGCCACAGCACTCTACCAAAGATGACATAGTGAGAGTCTGTCTCAATAAAAAAAATAATGTTTTATAGATTGCAAATATTGAAATATTTAATTATTTGCCCATTAACTGGTTATATGCCTTGATAATTTAATGTTTTTAGAAACTTCAGGAATTTCCACAGTGAAAGAATAAAGTCAGTTTATTTGTATCTCTGCTAGAGGTTATTTTACTTAAATTCCTAGTATGCCTGTGCAGCTTGATGTGTGAGTTTTGTGCATAGTCACTACTTTTTTGCCTTGGCACTAGATCAAATGGAATCCACAAGCTGAAGACAAGCTTACAGGCCAGCAGTGGAACTCCCCAGCTGTGCCCTGCCTAGATAATTGTTAACATGAGCACCCTGAACATTGAACAGTGCTTGTTGTTATAAGCCACTGAGTTTTGAGTGGTTGGTCACAAGTCATTATTATACAAAAGCTGACCAATACAATATTTACACATATGCATATGTATGTATAGATTGACTGATCTTTTAAAAATTGATAGCATAAAAATAAATGTTTAGTCATCTAAGTATGGAGACTTAAGAAATAAAGAACAATTTAAAACTAAATAATATTTCAATAAAAGAATGAAATTAGCATCATTTATGGAATTTGTACATGTATAGTATATAGCATACATAGAAGTGGCTATATATTTATGTGATATATTTTGAGTACTCATACTTATCTGCTCATATATTCACATCTGCAGAAACTCATTTAACTTTGTATATGCATGACATATATAGTATACACACATGATCAAAGTTCTTTTACAAATTAAATGGTTTATGGTGATTTTTTTCAATTCTCATCAAAAATATTTGTGCCAAGGCCCGGGCATATTACCTTTCTTATTACATAAATGTCTTTTGTAATTTTTATTTTTAATATTCATTGAATGCTTCATCTTAAAAGCATTTTTCTACCTCGGTGGAGGTTCCAATGATACGAACTACTGTCAAAAGTTGAAAATGCAATTCTCTCATTCTACAAAAGCATGTGACCATTCTTGTCAGCCATGTTTATGCCGGAAATATGATTTGAGGATTTCATGAGTGCTTTAATCAGAGTCAGGAAACTTTTCCATGGTATAGCACTGGACTGAGGAGGGGGGCAGAGCAAAATGTCTAAATAGAAATTTCCAGTGATTGTCCCTCTGCACCAACGTCTAATTCAACAGCTATACACATAAGCAAGCACCTTCAAAGGAACTAGAAATCAGGTGAGCAATCGTACTACCTGGTATTAACATTATAGCTAAGAAAAAGGCACTGAGCAGGGCAGAAAAGCCAGTCTCGCACTATCTATGTGAGCCTTCCCTCCTCCCTGGCAGAGCCGTGGCACCATGTCTAGTGGAGAGAGAATGTGTGTGCCCTGGTGACAGAGAGTGAAGAGACTGTGGGACTAAGAATTAAAAATCCTCGCTGCCCTGGCATAGGGGAACATAGCAAAGGGCCAAATGTGATGGTGCCCACAGAGAGAGCATTTTGACCAGCCTGACTAGAGGGAAATCCTCTGCTCCATAGCCCGAGTTCCCAGATTAGCCTCACCGCTGGCAGACAGAGAGCAGCCTGGGGCTCGACTAAATCTGTGAGGTAGGTGGCCACGGGGCTGCTCTCATTGGACAATTCCTTTGCTGTGTGGTGCACAGATAGTGGACTTGGGGTGCATTGACCTAGTGAGACACCGGCGCTGGCGGCCTCGCCTGTGTCACCCCTCCCCCAACCACAGGCAACCAGCCTGGCTCAGGGAGAATGTTATTCCATGTGAGAAGAGAAGAGCTCAGAGGACTTTGTTTTGCAACATAGATGCTGCCAGCTCAGCCAAAGTAAAATGAAGTTCAAAGCAGACTCCTGAGGCCCCTGTATGACACATCTGCACCCAGCCCAGTCCAGAAGGAAACGTGCTGCCTTGAGGGGAAGGACTCAGGTCTGCCCAGGGCTCACCAGCTGCTGACTACAAGCCCTTCATCAAAGGGCAATTTGAAAAAAATGTCAAAAGACTGCCAGGGAGCAGTCAGCCCGGGTTAGAATGAGACTGGGCTTTTGCTTTAGGTATGACCTGGAGCTGGTAACCCTGAGGGAGTGCTCACATCAC
>NW_003852990.1:0-1269 GCF_000181295.1 Otolemur garnettii
CATATTTGAATGATGTGTAGGAAAGGAAACCAGCCGTCATTCACAGAAGCTTCTCCTAATCTATGACTCTGGACCACTTCACTAGATAGAAATTTGTCAGTATATATTAAACCCCCAAATATTTGTGAACCTACTGCTCTCACAGTTCAAGATGGTGAAAAAATAATGTGGTTTTAAATAGGTTGATTTGGAAAAAGCTCTTAGATGGTTGAGAAAATAAAACAAGAAGATATTAGAACCACCCGACACCCCCAAAAAAGAACCAGAAGGAACAGCTGAATTCAAGCCTCATGTCCAATTTATAAAGGAACATCTCATACTTTTAAAGACATTACTTTCACTCTCAGTTATGACTAAATATATTCTGGGTTGAGAGCTGAAATTAACATCCAGGAGTCATTTCTGTAATAACTTTTTGAAAGAAGCAAATAAGTGAAAGCAATTACACTCACCTACTTGAAAAATAAAATAGAAAATTTCGTAGAAGAATCCTAATTGTAAAACAGTATAAAATTCTATCAGCATAGAGTTAATTTATTTTACAGATGACTATCTGAGAACCTATAGGAGAAAATCTAGTTTTGAAAATCTAGTAATGATATTAAATCTACTAGAAAATCTAGTAATGATATTAAAATACTTTGTTAATGAGAGTCTGTGCAAAACTACAAAGGAAGTTCTCATGTAATTGCTGATTTGTAGTTTTTTCCTCCACAAAATATCCATTGAGGCTTAGAGTGTTGCCATGACTTTCGGTACTTTGAAACATATTTCACAAATCATAGATATTTCAACCAAAAATGAGAAGAATATTAAATTTACATATTGTTTAATGAGAACCTCCCAATATTAAATTTGAGGCTTTAAAGGAAAAAAAAACAAAAAACAAATTGGGTGTTGTGTTGAAGATTATAAGGAAAAAGACAGAAAATATGTTGATTTATTAGAATAGAAATTATATTTTTAGCCTTACCAGTTAAATTATAAGTAACAATCATTACCAGTAGCCTATATCAGAACCCACTGTAGGGAGTTTTCATTTTGTTTAGTATAGCCTCAATGTAGTCTAGTGTAGTCTGGTTTGGCACAGTAATGAATTATATAACTTATATAATTTGAGAGACTTCCCTGGTCATCAGCTTGTGGGTAGTACAGAAACTTCCTTACGATCTAATCTAAACTTCTGATGACTCAGAGCCTCACTACTGACCTCATTCTCCTCTAGCCTCTTCACTTATTTTTCTTATTAATTAACTTTATTGTCCCATT
>NW_003852990.1:1846-5250 GCF_000181295.1 Otolemur garnettii
CCCAAGAGTTTGTGGTTGCTGTAGCTATGATGTTAGGGCACTCTACCCAGGATGACAGAGTGAGTTTCTGTCCTAAAATAATAAATAAATATGAAAAGACAACCTTCACACCTTCACCAATAGGCAAAAAGTATAAATAAATGTGAAATATGAACAACAAAAAATCACAAATCAATTAAAAATGTGAAAAAAATATTAATTCTTACTGATAGTTAATTTAATTTTAAAAACTAAAGATTATTCTTTTTGACTATCATATTGGTAAAGTTAATGACCATTAATATAAAAAAAAAAAAGACCTGTGCTAAGTTTGGCAAATGTGCCTTACTGGTTACTTACAAAGATTTAGGGTATACTCATCCGTAGATTTGTTCTCTATCTCAGTCTCTTATACTAAATACTGAAGTAATGCTTCTGGGGAGTCAAGATATATAAGAAGCTTTTGAGATGTGCCTGAATGATCTCTATCAAAAGGGGAAGGTTTAATATATTATGTGTTGTTACATGCTAGAAAATATTATAATCATTAAAAGCAGAAAAGATAATGTACATGCAATGACATTGAGCAAATTTAAATATTTATGTTCTTCAGAAAGCATCATTTGCTTGACAATATACTTCATTCTGTGTTAGTGAGATAGATATGATCATGTTTATAGGGAAAACTCTTCCATTTATTGAAACCTTTAAAATTTGAAAAATACATATCCTACATAATATAATTTTATAATATTTACTATATACAATATGTTTGTTATATGTAACAAAAAATGAAGTCTGATAGTAATAGCACTGATTTTGCCTGAAAAGTTAATTAGGAACCTTTCCTATTAAAGACATCTCTGCTTCTATTTTTATTTTTATTTTTTTGCAGGTTTTTTTGGCCTGGACTGGGTTTGAACCCGTCACCTCCAACATATGGGGCCAGTGCCCTACTCCTTTGAGCCACAGGTACCACTCTCTATTATTATTAATTTCAATATGCCATTTTATTTATAACTTTTATAAATTATTATACCCTTATTGTATATCTTATATAAATTGTTATAGCCTACTAAGATGATTAATTTTAGTTGTTAACCTGCGTGAACTGAGCCATGTAGAAATCCGATGAAGCCTTGTTTTAGGTTTATCTGTGAGAGCATTTCCAGAGGAGTTTAGTTAGTGAGTCTGAGTGGACCAGGTGGGGGACCTGCCCTTATTGTGGGTGGGCACCATCCAGTTTACCTGGGTCCAGATACAATGAAAACAGAGAAAGGCAAATGTGTCCATCCCTCTTTTGGAGCTGGGATATTCTTCCCTCCTCTTGGACATTGGAATGCTGGACTCTCCCGTCTTTGGACTCCAGAACTTACTCCAGCTCCATCACAGTTGTCAGGCTTGTGGACTTGTACTGAGAAGTACTTCAGCAGCTTTTCTGTTTCTTCCTTTTTTTTTTTTTTTTTTTGAGACAGAGTCTCACTTTGTTGCCCTTGGTAGAGTGCATTGGCATCATAGCTCACAGCCACCTCAAACTCCTGGACTCAAGTGATTATTTTCCCTCTGCCTCCCAAGTAGCTGTACCACAGGTGCCCGCCACAATACCCAGCCATTTTTAGAGAGGGGGTCTCACTGTTTGCTCAGACTGGGTCTTGAACTCTGAGCTCAGAAATCCACCCACCTTGGCCTCCCAGAATGCTAGGATTACAGGCATGAGCCACCAAGCCTGGCCTTAGCTTTCCTGTTTCTAAGGCCTTCAGACTTGGACTTACCCACGATACCAGCCTTTCAGGATCTCCAGCTTGCAAATGGCCTGGTCTGGAACTTTTCAGTCTTCATAATTGCCAGAAAAAATTCCCCTAACAAGCCGTCTTTCATATACAGTATTTCTATCTACAAAATACAGAGGGTGCCAAAAATATTTACACACTTTAAACAAGGAAAAAAACTGTTTTAAATTGTAATACTCAAGTCATGTTTGACTTCTGCAGTTATAAGAGAAGCAAAATACAAAATACAAGATAATAAATGTTATCAGTATATACCGAGTAGTATGATTGTAATACAGTTTTTTCCATGCTTAAAATCCATATACATTTTTTGGTACCCTCTATACATATCCTGTTGCTTCTGTATCTCTGGAGAACCCTAACTAGTGTACTAACTTATGTCTATGTTGTCAAAGTATAATAGTAGAAGATTCAAACATGTTTTCAAAAATTTATGAAAGTAAAAAAATGGAAAAATAAAAATAAACAAATGTGAAATTTCTGAACATTGGTGCATCTTCTACAAGTTTAATAAATTGTATTTTTTAAAATATCTGAGATATCTCCCATCCCCATTTATAGCTCCTTCTAACATAGAAGGATGTATTGTATTCTGTAATGTATTATTAAGTTATGTTTAGGTAAATTATATAAATTTACGATTATGTACATTAATATTCTTTATAAATAAGATATTTTATTTTTAAATGGTCAAAATGGTTTTTTAGGGATGTTAATTATTATTATTTTATTTTTATAAACAAAAACTGTAAATGTTAAATGCATAAAACTTGATCACTGCAACCTGTCACAAACCTATCCATCACCTCTCAAAGTGATTTAACCACCCTGTGTTTATTTATTGTTATTACTTTTTCTGATTAAAAACACTTAACATAAGGCTTACCCTCTTCCTAAGTTTTTAACACCATATATAGTATTGTAAACTATAAGCACTTGCTTTACAGTAGATTTCTGGGACCTATTAATCTTATGTTAACAAAACTTTATAACTTGACTAAAACCTCCCTCCACCTAGTCCCTGTCAACCACCCTCCCACTCGCTGCTTCTATAAGTTTGACTGTTGTAAATTCATCATGGAAATGGTATCCTGCTGTGTGTGTCATTCCGCATCTAGCTTAATACATGTAGCATAATGTCCCCTGGGTTCATCTACTTGTTTATAAAGGACAAGATTTGTGTTTTGTTATAGCTGAATAAATTATATTGGATTGCAGGTATAGACCATATTTACTTTATTCATTTTTCTATCAATTCTTTCCAGGTCATAGACACCATGAATAATTCTGCAAGGAGCATGGGAGTTCAGGGCCCTTTGAGATCTTGATTTTAGTTCTTTTAGAACTAAAGGAGGACTTTAGTCTGATGATATGATATTTCTACATTTAGTTTTTCATGAATCTTCACACTGTTTTCTATAGAAGTTTCACAAATGTACATTGTACATTCCTTCCAAAAGTTTACAAGTGCTTTTTTTTTTTTTTTCACCACATCCTGGCCAACATTTGTTGCCTTTTGTTTTTAGAGGTTGTTTTGGGTGTGGGTGATTTTTTAATAATAGACCATCTAACAACTGTGAAATGATGTCTCACTGAGGTTTTGGTTTTCATTTCCCCTATGATTAATGATGTTGA
>NW_003852990.1:8291-9282 GCF_000181295.1 Otolemur garnettii
TCCAGTTTTAGTTTCACTAGTATTTCTAATATGAGTTTTTCTTTAGTATTTTAATTGATTTATCTATTGATTATTACAAGTGTGCTTGAGTTATAAGTTATTCCATTTATACTTTGAAGTACAAATGTATACAAATGTTTGGAAAGTTCTTCAAACAATTTTGTCACTAATTTGAATATATTAACTACTCCAACAGAATAGATTACATAAATTATGTTCTAAAAATTATATTACAAACATTTTAACACTTATCTTGATTATGAAAAGTGAACTTATTAAAGATTAATAAAGTAAAATTGATACTAAAAGTAACTAAAATACAGGATGTTTCAGGAAGAAGCTTGTAGCTATAAAATTTATTCTTTAGGAGGAAATTTTTATAAAAACAGGTGGGTAAAATGGAAAATAAAAAAAAAATTATTGCATTTATTTGTACATTACAGTTTGGTTCTTATAAATTTTTGGTCCAACTTTTGTTGTTTTATGATATGTAAATGTTAATTTACATTTTACTTGTGTTTCATGGCTGTTTTTAGGGGAGATTTTATTAGCTAAAACATTTTGATTCCCATTTTTTGTGTTCTTTTCTGTGCAACATGTAGATGAAAAATGTTTTTGTGGACTGTGACAGCTGAAGCACTTTATTAGATTCCTGTGTCAAGAGGGTCCCCTTCTGTTAAGATAATGTAATGCACCTTCATATGAAAGTGTGAGTGATTGTAAATTGGTTTCATAATAGTACTGAGTACACTGCATATTTTTTCTGCTATTCTTGAGATACTTTACTGTGTAGGATATGTTCCAGCTCCATCCATGTAAACATAAAAGAGGCAAAGCCTCCACCTTTTTCTAAGGCTGCATAATATTTCATGGCATATATATACCACAATTTGTTAATCCATTCATGGGTGGATGGTCATTTGGGCTTCTTCCATGACTTAGTTATTATGAATTGAACTGCAATGAACAGTCTGGTACAAATATCTTTGCA
>NW_003852990.1:9631-12131 GCF_000181295.1 Otolemur garnettii
TTCTCTGATGATTAAAGAAGATGAGCATTTTTTCATGTGTCTGTAGGCCATGCCCCCATCTTCTTCAGAGAAGCTTCTGTTCAAGTCCCTTGCCCACAATGAAATGGGATTACTTGTTATTTTTTTATTAACAAGTTTGAGTTCTCTGTGGATTCTGGTTATCAAATCTTTGTCAGAAGCATAACCTGCAGATATCCTCTCCCATTGTGATGTAAATGCTCCTAATTTCTATCTGAAACCAGCACATTGTATCCCATAAATGCATTAATGTATATATGATCTATGTGTTTAGGGTTTAATTTAAAAAAGACAATGTAATTCAGCCTCTTAAGTGGATGGATTTTGAAGAGAGGAGGAAAGGTGTGTGTGTGTGTGTGTGTGTGTGTGTACATGTGGCTGTGTTTTAATATCACTTTGTTTAAGACTATCCTAACACCTTTCTCTCACACAAACACACACTTGTTTTCTCCCCTTTACTGTTTCAAATGTGCTTCTTCCTTGCCATTTATCTTATTTTCCCCAGAAGTGCTGTTTTTCCAACACTGACTCATAGAGTCCAGGACAGATTTTTAAGTCTTTCACCTCTACTCAGAAGTCTGAACTATTGGGACTTTTTTGTGAAATTTTCACTGTTAGTGTGGTCTTCCTTTTCCAAAACCCTAGAACTCCTTGAATAGTTAGTGACGGGATCTAGGAATAAGTCCACTACAAATTGGTTACAATCTTTCTGTTTACAAGTACAGTATTTTGAACTTTTAGTATTCTCTGCCATCTACTCATGAAAAGGCATGAATTTGTGTAGTTTTATTTTTTGCATGTTATTGGTGTAGATTTTAAGGCTATTTTAGAAGATCACAGTTTAGGCAACATCTTATATCTCCCTTGGCATCAGTTTTATTTCAGTGAGTTTCTAGGTATCCCCAGAACTCTGCTGTCTACTTGTTTCTAAAATTATGAGGGAATAACAATTCCTGCTTTGATTTTCCTTATTCTTGGCCTGATTAACTAGTGCAACTTTCAACTTGCTCAGCTTATCAATGTGCTAAGGGGGCTTCATGTGTTTCCATCCATGCAAATTTTAAGTTCTTGACTTGTATGTAGCTCAAAACTTTTGTAATGACCTACATATAAGAGTGTGCATAAGTCATAAGTTACTCCATTTATACATTGAAGAGAAAGTTCTTCCAAGCAATTTCAATTCTTACGGTCTGAAATGTAGTTTTATTTAACATATTGAATATAGTATATTAGATAATTAAACCAATGGTATAGATAATATTATGTCCTAACTATTATCTAAGAGCATAAGCCTTAGCTTGATGATGAAAAACGAACTTTAAAAAGGATTATAATATTTATATAAGTAAAATGGATATTGAAAGCAACTAAAATATAGGATGTTTCCATAAAAATCTTTTAGCTATAAAATATGTTGTTTAGGTTAATAAATAATAATAGATGAGCAAAAATGAAAAAATTAAGAAATTATTACATTTATTTCTACTTCATACAATTTAGTCCTTAACTTCTGAGCTTTTTGTTCATTTTTTTTTGTTTTAGGATATTTAAATAAGTTTTAAGTGCTATATTATAATTTTATTGTGTTTTATGGCTATTTTTATGAAGGAATGTTTATCTGCTTAAATGTTTTGATTTTTTCTTTGGTCTTCCTTTCTGTGTATACATATAGATGAAAATACTTTCCATGGATGGGATGATAGATGGAGCACTTTGTTGGATTTGTATATCAAGAGTTCCTCTTCCATCAAGACAATGCAGTGCACTTTCTTAAATGAGTGGATTTTCAGAAAGAGGAAGGAACAGTTTTTGTGAGTGTGTTAAATGTAATTTTGTCCAAGATTATCTTAACACTCTGTTTCATACACATAAACACACTAGTTTTTTTTCTTTTCTTTTATTTATTTACTTATTTATTTATTTATATATATTTATTTATTTTGAGACAGAGTCTCATTTTGTTGCCCTTGGTAGAGTACCACATGGCATCATAGCTCCCAGCAACCTCAAACTCTTGGGCTCAAGTCATCCTCTTGCCTCTGAGTAGCTGAGACTACAGGGCTGACCACAGAACCCTACTATTTTTAGAGATGGGATCTTGCTCTTGCTCAGGCTGGTCTCTAACTCCTCAGCTTGGGCAATCTACCTGCCCCGACCTCCCAGAGTGCTAGGATTAGGGGCATGAGCCACCACTTCTGGCCTTATTTTGCCTTTTAATGCAGGTTTCAAATATGCTTCTTCGTTTTTCATCCCCTTCTCTTCAGAAATGTTGTTTCCAAGACTGACTCATAGAGTCCAGAACAAACTTTTAAGTCTTTTCCTCTACTCAGAAAACTGATGCAGTTTGGGATCAGTTTTAGATACTCCACAATTAGTGTGTCCTTCCTCTTTCTGGGTTGCCTGTTTGTGTGAAATCCCTAGAGCTCCAGGAAAGGTTTGTGATGAGATTTAGGGTTAACTCCACTAGAAACTGGTTATTATC
>NW_003852990.1:14832-17953 GCF_000181295.1 Otolemur garnettii
TAAAAATTTTAAAATAAAGCAACAAACTGTGTTCTGAACATTTTATTTATTTGAACTTTCATATTGTACTTGTTTGCTTTGGATATCAGTTCTTGCTTATTTTAATCACATTAACAATGTGATTCTACCTGTGAATTAGTCATTTACTCATTACTCTGGGAATAAATAATCAAAACAGTAAAGATTCTACTCTATTTTTGGAGAAGAATTGTAGCACACCATTCTCTATGAAAAATAAATTCACATTGGTAAAGATCATGTACTCCCTTCTTCCTACTTCCAATATTCCTCTGAATATTAGGAATATTGCCAAGGACATTCACTTCAAATTTATGTCAAGCCTTTTATCAGTTTTGATAAAATTTTTACTAAGCTCCCTCAAGCTATGAAACACATTTTCATTACCAGCAACCATTGATAATTTCTTTCCACACCCCAGTATGCATTCAAAGCCAATACTTTTTGACCACCTGTAGTTAATTTCCTTGGACATTTAGAAGGCATAGAATTTTTTTTTAATCATTGCTCTTGTTATTTTATTATATTTTCAATTTTGATGAAGGCTCTGACACAGCACTCAAAGAAATTTCATTGTCAGATAACATGTGGCTGACTCTCCTAGAGTCTAATTTGGGGGGACCTTCCCATTGCTGTTTTTCCCTACAACTTTCTCTCACTGTTACACCCAATTCCTTGGCAATGCTGTCTCCTGCCTCCAGAATCTATTCAGAGCACATATCTAGTCTGAGCAATGAGCCTCGTCATCATTGCTGCAGTAGCAATCCCCTTTACCTGCTTCTGGCTTCCACCCTCGTCCTTGTTCCAGGGCACCTGCGAACACTTACATTAAAGCAAGTTGCTCCTCTGTTTAGAGCCCTCCACAGCTCCCACCTCACTCAAAGCAAAACCAAAGTCCTCCCTGTGGCCCACAGGCCCTGAAATATCTGCCTCTTCAGCTTCCTTCTCTTGTTGCCCAGTGCCAGACCCCTGGTGTAAACCATTAGCCTATTCCTAGTTTTAATGGGATGTGTCAGCACTCATGGGGTTTTAGGAACCTGGAAGCTCTCCAGAAATGCCTAGCCTAAACTACACTAGAAACCGAACTCCCACATGACACAATGGCCCTTACTCAAAAGTGAAAAATGTGATAGATTCTGGCATGCATGCAGAGAACAGGATGCTTAAACATATTTAGTGGGACTGCAAATAAGTATAAACTCTATAGAAACAGTATGGAGATTTCCCCAAATAAATAAATATATATTAAAAAAAATAACTGTAAAGAGAAGTTATTTTATAAAAAGCATATGCATTCAAATGTTTATTGCAGCACAATTCACAATTGCAAAGATGTAAAATCAACCTAAGTGCCCATCAATTCGTTCATGCATAAAGAAAATATGGTGCATCGAATGTATACCATGGATTACTATCCGGTCATAAAAATGAATGAAATAATGTCTTTTCCACCAACTTAGATGGATGGAAGATTATTATTCTTTTTTTTATTAATTCATAGTTGTGCACATTAATACTATCATGGGGTACAGTGTGTTGTTTCTACATACAATTTGAAATACTATCTTCCAATTGGTTAACATAGCCTTCATGTCATTCTCAAAGTTGTTGTGTTAAGACATTTATATTCCACATTTAGAAAGATTCACATGTACCCTTATAGGATAAATGATAGGTGTGATCCCAGCAATCACCCTCCCTTCACTCATCCTCCCCCATCCCTCTGCCCTTTCCCCGTAGTCTTGGGCTAAAATTGGGTTATAGCTTTCCTATGATAGCTAAAAATTAGTTTCGTAATATGGTTGAGTACATTGGATACTTTTTCTTCCATTCTTGAGATACTTTGCTAAGAAGAATATTTTCCAGCTCCATCCACTTAAACATGAAGGAGGTAAAGTCTCCATCTTTATTTATGGCTGCATAGTATTCCATGATGTACATATACCACAATTTATTGATCCATTCATGGGTCGATGGGCACCTGGGCTTATTTCATGACCTAGCAATTATGAATTGGGCTGCAATGAATATTCTGGTACAAATATCTGTATAGTAGCATCATTTTTAGTCTTCTCAATATATACCTAGCAGAGGAATTATAGGATCAAATGGCAGATCTATTTTTAGTTCTCTAAGTATTCTCCAGGTGACTTTCCAAAAGGGACATATTAGTTTGCAATCCCACAAGTATAGAAGTGTTCCCTTTTCTCCACACCCATGCCAGCATCTGTGATTTTGGGATATGGACTAATTTTACTGGTGTTAGATGATATCTCAATGTAGTTTTGATTTGGATTTCTCTGATGATTAAAGATGGTGAGCATTTTTTCATATATCTGTAGGCTATGCATCTGTCTTCTTCAGAAAAGTTTCTCTTCAAGTTCCTTGTCCACCCTGAGATGGGATCACTTGTTTTCTTCTTGCTAATACATTTCAGTTGTTTGTGGATTCTGGTTATTAAACCTTTGTTGGATACATACCCAGCAAATATCCTTTCCCATTCTGAGGATTGTCTACTTACTTTTCTTACTGTGTCCTTGGCTGTGCCTAAACTTTTTAATTTCAGGTGGTCCCAGTAGTGTATTTTTGATGTTGCTTCAATTACCCAGGTGGGCCTTCTCATAAAATATTTGCCTAGGCCAATTTCTTCAAGAGTTCTCGCTAAACTTTCTTCTAGCGTTTTTATAGTTTCATGTCTTAAATTTAAATCTTTACTCCAGCAAGAGTCTATCTTAGTTAGTAGTGACAGGTGTGGGTCCAGTTTCAGTCTTATGCAGGTCGCCAACCAGTTCATCCAGACCCATTTGTTAAACAGGGAATCTTTTCCCCACTCAATGTTTTTAATTGGCTTGCCAAAGATCATATAGCGGTTAATAGCTGGGTTCATCTCTTGGTTCTCTATTCTGTTCCATACATCTACCTCTCTGTTTTTGTGCCAATACCATGCAGTTTTGATCACTATGGATTTATAGTATAATCTGAAGTCTGGTAGCATGATTCCTCCTGCTTTGTTTTTGTTTCTGAGTAATGTCTTGGCTATTCGAGGTTTTTTCTGATTCCATATAAAATGAAGTATTATTTTTTTGAGATCTTTAAAATATGA
>NW_003852991.1:0-3254 GCF_000181295.1 Otolemur garnettii
AGAGTGGGGAACTCCTCCACCTCCGTCTGTGGGACACACGTGGCTCTAATATACAGTTCTTGGCCCTCCCAGAGCGCTAGACTCCTTCACTGCCTCCTGCAGGGTGCACGTGGCTCTCGCAAGCAATTCTGGGCCCACCCCGCACAGGTGCCTGGGGCAAGGAACTCCTCCACTGGCCCCCGTGGGGTGTGCATGTCTCTAGAAGGCTGTTTGGGGTCTGCCTGGAACGGAGGACTCTTCTGCCACTGCCCATAGGACACCCGTAGCACTAGCAAGCAGTTCTGGGCCCACCCAGAGCCCTGGAGCAGAGATCTCCTCGGCTGCCTGTGGGGTGCACGGCTCTAGCAAGCCGTTTTGGGTCCTCCCAGTGTGGGGGAGACTCCTCTGGCACTGCCCGTGGGGTGTGCAAGGCTCTAGCAAGTAGTTCTGTGTCTGCCCAGAGCAGGGGAAATCCTCTGTGGCCACCCGTGGCCCACAGGAGGTGTGCTAGCAAGCAGTTCTATGCCCATCCAGAGCCTTGGAGCAGGGATTTGTTCTGCCGCCCCTGGGGTGTGCAGCTGTAGCAAGCAGTTCTGGGCCCTCCCAGGGTGGGGGACTGGTCCGTTGCCACCTGTGGGGGTGTGCGGAGCTCTAGCAAGTGATTCTTTGCCTGCCCAGAGCAGTGGGAAGTTCTCTGCTGCCTCCTGCCACCAGCAGGAGGTGTGCGGCTTTGGCAAGCAGTTATGCGCCTGCCCAGAGCCCTGTAGCACATGGCTCTAGCCGCCCCTGGAGCACACGACTCTAGCTGCCCGTGGAGCACACGGCTCTAGCCAGCAGTTCTGGGCCCTCCCAGAGTGGGAGACTCGTCTGCAGCCACCTGCAGGGGTGCGCTAGGCTCTAGCAAGTACTTCTATGGCTTCCCAGAGCAGGGGAACTACACTCCAGCCACCCGCTGTCCGCAGGAAGCTTGCAGCTCTAGCAACCAGTTCTGGACCTGCCCAGAGCCGTGGGGTGGGGTTCTTCTCTGCCGCCCGTGGGGTGCACAGCTCTAACAAGCAGTTCTAGGCCCTCCTGGAGTGGGGGACTCGTCTGCCACCACCAGTGGGGGTGCACTAAGCTCTAGCAAGTACTTCTGTGGCTGCCCGGAGCAGGGGAACTCTACTCTGGCGACCCGCCACCCGCGGGAAGCTTGCAGCTCTAGCAATCAGTTCTGGACCTGCCCAGAGCCCTGGGACGGGGTTCTTCTCTGCCGCCCGTGGGGTGCGCAGTTCTAACAAGCAGTTCTAGGCCCTCCCGGAGTGGAGGACTCGTCCGCCACGACTGGCGGGGCTGCGCTAAGCTCTAGCAAGTACTTCTGTGGCTGCCCGGAGCAGGGGAACTCTACTCTGGTGACCTGCCGCCCACGGGAAGCTTGCCGCTCTAGCAATCAGTTCTGGACCTGCCCAGAGCCCTGGGACGGGGTTCTTCTCTCCTGCCCGTGGGGTGCATGGTTCTAGCAAGCAGTTCTAGGCCCTCCCGGAGTGGGGGACTCGTCTGCTGCCACCGGCGGGGGTGCGCTAAGCTCTAGCAAGTACTTCTGTGGCTGCCCTGAGCAGGGGAACTCTACTCCAGTGACCCGTATTATTATTTATTATGTGGGAGTTCATAACAGTTTGCTGGCACATATATATATATATATTTAAATATAAAGGTCTATGATCTTTACATTACATAGCAGGTCAGAAGTCAAACTGTTGCCACTGGAGGTAATATTTGCTTTTCAGCATTTCAATTTTTCTGAATTAAGATAATAAAGAAGATTATCTTGAGCCAAAAAAAATTTTCGTACTTAGCATATCATATTTTGGATGGTGGCCTTATTGGCTAATGGTGTCTCACTGATGTGGGTTGTATAGGCAGGTGTGTGCCAACACAGAGACATGTGATTCCTAAACAACTATTAACAAGGAAGAATTCTAAAAGAAAAGTGAAAAAGGTAGTGGCTTGGGAAATTGTTTATTTGGTACCTCCAGGTGTAGTCACTGGGAAGATGAGAGAAAGATCTTTGTAGGAAATAGAAATTCTGGAATCATTCATGTATTTATGGTATTTGAAGCTCTAAAAGTAAATGAAATCCCCCCCCCAAGAGAGTGTGTATAATCTTATGGATCTCCAACATTTAAGAAAGGACTGAGAAGGGAAGGTAGTAATGGAATTGAAAAGGTAAGAGGAGACCAGGTGGGATTGGAGTCATGAATCACAAGAAAAGTAGAAGAGAACAGTCAATGTGTGATGGGCTACAATGGGTTGAGGGGGATTTAACTTTTAAAAAGCCACTAGATTTGGCAATTTCATGGTCATCTCAAGTAGAACAAGTGGGAAGAGGATGCAGATTTTATGAGTTATTATTTAAACATATGTGACATTAATGACCTTTAGCCAAAGGCCATCAGGGACATGCCTACAGTTAAACAAGTTGGGTTTATTACTCCTTGCAGTTAGGGAGGAAACATTGTGGAAAACCAGGGAGTGTTTCAGTAAGAGGGTGTTAGAAATAACCTATTACCAATTTGGACATTGTTAGGTAATTTGGAGGAGGGCTGAAGGAATTAGGGATTTGCTGTACATTGGATGCAGTCAGAAAGTAGGGACAATTTTATGACCTTGTTTTAGCCTGTGCTTAGACAAAATTATGAAGTACCCTTGTTTTATTTAATTTTATGGTGGTCTCAGAATGACCTTGTCTGAGATTTCATTCTTTGAGATTGTTTATGCCCAATGAGAGGACAAAATGGCCTGGTTATGATATCAGATCCATTTCTAATAATTTTGAGGTATAGATATGAATGTCAAATTAGTTCTGGATGTCGGAGGATGATTATTTTGTTTCTAAATTTTCCCTAATGGTCAAGTACATGTGAATTCATGCTGCAGGATATTAATCTTTGATATTCATATTTTCACCATTGCCAATATTTTGTTGATTAAGATCAGAGCAGTGTCTTAACATCACCCATAGTGGAACCAGGGCTAATGTTGTAGGATGAGTTTTTGAACTATCAGCAATATGGTATAGCTCTTTGGTAGTATTGACAATTCTAGATAGGGCATGTTAGAGAACTGTAATATAGGAAGTTTTCAGAAATAAAATGGCTATTAGGCCTTGGAAAATGTCTTAAAGCCAGATGTTTAGAATATGAAACCCAGGCAATGAAAATATGCCTGGGTCTGTTTTAGATATATATTTTTCTTCTTCTTCTTCTTCTTCTTCTTCTTCTTCTTCTTCTTCTTCTTCT
>NW_003852991.1:3274-6504 GCF_000181295.1 Otolemur garnettii
CTTCTCCTTCTCCTTCTCCTTCTCCTTCTTCCTCTTCTTCCTCTTCCTCTTCCTCCTCCTCCTCTTCTTCTTCTTCCTCTTCTCCTCCTCCTCCTCCTTCTTCTTCTTCCTCTTCTTCCTCTTCCTCCTCCTCTTCTCCTTCTTCTTCCTCTTCTTCCTCTTCCTCCTCCTCTTCTTCTTCTTCTTCTTCTTCTTCTTCTTCTTCTTCTTCTTCTTCTTCTTCTTCTTCTTCTTCTTCTTCTTCTTCTCCCTAGCCACAGACTGTTCTACTGGCCCTTAGTATTTATATAGATGCAGCAAAAAAGCATTTGCTACATCACAAACTTTTCCATGGATTCTCAAGAGGAAATCAATGGCTATGTGATCATCCATAATAATTATAGTTAATGAATTTAGATAGTTTTTTGACCTTTCAGAGTATAAATACTCTCATTTAATTACTTCTGCTAAAGTTAGAGACAAGTTTTGTACCACCTCTTCTATTAATAGTTGTATTATCCTCACTGTGGAAATTAAAGCTGAAATGAGAAAGAAATAAATTATCCCTCTTTGAAGTTTTCTAGAATAATCTATGCTTGTTTGTTTTGGAGGCTTCTGGTTATTCTTTTTAAGCAAGCACTGTTTATTAGGGGGATATTAGTTCTAGATAGCTGGAAATCTCTAGCAAGTATTCTTAATACACAGAATAAGTTAGCACGCAGTGAACAGGTATGATTGTATAGCCTAATGTACATTTAAAAAATAGTATCCTAGTGGATCACAGTTTGTATTGAGAACATAAGTTTCATTCATTATGGTAGGAATGAATAAATTTTTATGTCCTTCAACATGTACAAATTCCTTCAGTGAAATCGAAGAGTTGTTGTAAAGAAAATATATGTTTCTCTGAAGTAAACAAACTATCAAAGGCAGAACAATCCCAATATGTGTGCCTATTTCTGATTGACTAGGCCTGCTTAAAGGATGGTAATAACCTCAGCATTTTGTCAATATGAGTTCAGGGTTTAAGTTTTACAAGATGAAATATTAGGATTAATGATGTGAGGGAAATTTAAGTACAAGGAGAGGCCTATTGGGGGGGAATTTGTCTTATGAGATATTTAACAGAACACTTATTACATTTCTGTCTGGAGGATCAGATGAGGAGTGATATGTACAGCAAGCTATTGGATTCAGGCAGTAGCTATGGTTTGGGAAAAATGTGTAAGAGATTTTTGCTGTCTCCTAACTGTAGAAGACCACAAGGGTCAGAAATAATAGGAAGGTAAGGGACACTTTAGAGGGTACCAAGCTGTAATAATAGGCCAGATCAGTACTAAAGGGACTGGAAAGAGTGTTGGAGAATCAAAAACTTAATCTTGTTCCACAGGTCTTGGGTGGAAGCTGTCCATCTCTGAAGTCAGTGGATGGTTGGAGATTCCTAAGAATCTTGAGTTTATAATCTCTAGATGAAATGGATGTTCAAAAGTCAGGAGGAAATGATATAGATGTTTTGAGCTAGGAGACATAAATCTAGTGATCCATACCTTTGAGTTTTATTGCTGTGTCTTTTATAACAGTATCTAATAAGGGCCTTTCATCAAGGCTCAAGGACAGTTTTTCTCTGGTGTGTTTTTCCAAAATATTAGCTCTCAAGGTTGCAGATCATATAGAGGTTTTTTTAGGTGGCTGTTTTGGAAGTGCTCTCATACTTGTTGATGATATAGTTGGAAGTATAATATGAGTCTTTTGCAGAAATTAACATTTTCTTGTAATGCCAAATGTATAGAGTGACTTATTATTATTTTATAAGGAAACAAACTGTGGATCCCAGAGGAGTTTGATTTTTTATATATTAAAGCTAATACTTTAGGACATGGGAGTTCAAGGATTTCTGGGTGTGTTTTAATTTTAGTTTTAGAATTCATTATGATGTCAGATCCAAAATAATGGTCCTCTCTATTTTTCTAAGGAATATGGAATAAAAAATTGTGAATTTTCTGAGTAAAAAGCAAATATTACTAGAGTTTCTTATTAACAATAGTAGTAAAATGAGCATCTCTAATTAGAAAGATACATAGGAATTCCCAGCTTATAAAAGGAAATCAAACAGTTTTCGGGGGGAGGGTCACAGTTGGGGTAGTAGCATTACAGCAAGGAAAAGCTTTAATTCCCCCTGAGAAAAAACAAACAATGATCAGGATATATTCATTGCCTATTTGCAGAAGACATTTGTATAAAGTCCATTTGGAGGTATTTAAAGGTCCTTTGAGTTATTCATTGATTTCTGTCCATGTTCCACCTCTACAGTTTTATCAGGTTTGTGTTGGCATGTAGAACACATTTAGGAATTTCCTCAGAAATACCATCAAGGATGATTTAATATTGTTGCCAGTATTCTCTGTTTTATAGGTAAGCATTGAATGCCATGAATCATTTTTGCTAAATTCTAATTTAAATTATTTGGTGCTATCACTTGGCCATCCTCAGAGTACCAAACATTATGGTTAGGCAATAAACATCTTAATTTATACATTTCCTTCTTTTCTGAATCAGGGACTTACTCCTGCCAGCTAATAAAAGGGTCTTTAAATTTTTCCAAGGTCTTTCCTCTCTGTGTAATCACAAGATCTTTGTTAATGCTGCTTGTTTGGCATAGGGCCAGATAACACATTGCTATGGGATTCTGGATCTTTATACTTTGACTTTTATTTTCATTATAGTTAAGAAATTTCCTGACATGATAGTAAAGCATCTGAATGTTCCTCAATTTGTCTTCTATTTTTTGTTCTTAATTTTTCTTTCTGCATGGGGCAGAATCGACAGAAACTCTCTGGTAATCTGAATAACCAGAGTAGATCAACTCTCCCAAGGAAGGATGGGGCAGATGCAATTGAAGATCCCATCCATAAACAGATGACTGAGATGTCAGAAATCGAGTTCAGAATATAGATAGCAAATAAGATTAACAGAATGCAGGAAAGGAGGAAATTAGAATTTCAAATGATGCAAAAGCTGACTCAAAAATTCAATTATTTCAAAGATAAAATGACAAATGATTTTCAAACACTGAGGAAAGAGGTTGCAGCCCTCAAAGATCTGAAAAATAAGGTAGAATTCCTCAGTAACAGAATGGAGCAGGCAGAAGAAAGGATCTCTGACATTGAAAACAAAGCTTCTGAACATGTCCAAGCACTCAAGAATGAAGAGAAATGGAGAGCAAAAACGGATCACTCTCTCAGAGATCTCTG
>NW_003852991.1:7586-18052 GCF_000181295.1 Otolemur garnettii
CAGACATCTACAGAACATTTCATCCTAACAAATATGAATACACATGTTTCTCATCAGCCCATGGAACATACTCCAAAGTAGACCACATTTTAGGTCACAAGTCTAACCTCAGCAAATTTACAAGAATAGAAATTATTCCTTGCATCTTCTCAGACTATCATGGAATAAAAGATGAACTCAGTAACATCAGGAATCTGCAGACTCATACAAAAACCTGGAAGCTAAATAACCTTATGCTGAATGATACAGGTGGGTCAGAGATGAGATGAAGAAGGAAATCACCAAATTTTTAGAACAAAATGATAATGAAGATGTGAGTTATCAGAACATCTGGGATACTGCAAAGGCAGTCCTAAGAAGGAAATTTATAGCACTGCAAGCCTTCCTCAAGAACACGGAAAGAGAGGAAGTTAACAAGTTAATGGGACATCTCAAGCAACTGGAAAAGGAAGAACTCCAATCTCAAACCCAGCAGAAGAAAATAAATAACCAAAATTAGAGCAGAATTAAATGAAATTGGAAACAAAAGGATTATACAACACATTAATAAATCAAAAATTTGGTTTGATGAAAAGATCAATAAGATAGATAAACCTTTGGCCAAACTAACCAAGAAAAAAGAGGAAAATCTCTAATTTCCTCAATCAGAAATGAGAAAGACGAAATAACAACAGACCCTTCAGAAATTCAAAAAATCCTTAAGGATTATTGCAAGAAACTTTACTCTCAGACATGTGAAAATCTGAAGGAAATCAACCAATATATGGAAGCACACCACCTTCCAAGACTTAGCCAGAAACAAGTGGAAATGTTGAACAGGCCTATATCAAGTTCTGAAATAGCATCAACTGTACAAAATATCCCTTGCAAGAAAAGCCCAGGACCAGATGACTTCACGTCAGAATTCTAACAAACCTTTAAAGAGGAACGAGTACCTATAATACTTAACCTTTTCCAAAGTATAGAAAAAGATGGAATACTATCCAACACATTCTATGACGCAAACATCACCTTGATCTCCAAACCAGGAAAAGACCCAACAAGGAAAAAAAATTATAGACCAATATCACTAATGAACACTGATGCGAAAAAATTCAACAAGATCCTAAGAAACAGAATCCAGCAACACATTAAACAAATTATACACCATGACCAAGTGGGTTTTATCCCTGGATCTCAAGGCTGGGTCAACATTCGTAAATGTATAAATGTAATTCATCACATAAACACATTAAAAAACAAAGACCATATGATTCTCTCAATTGATGCAGAAAAAGCATTTGATAATATCCAGCATCTCTTCATGATCAGAACACTTAAGAAAATTGGCATAGAAGGAACATTTCTCAAATTGATAGAGGCCATCTACAGCAAACCCACAGCGAATATCATACTGAATGGAGTTAAACTGAAATCATTTCCACTCAGATCAGGAACCAGGCAAGGTTGCCCATTGTCTCCACTGCTCTTTATCATTGTAATGGAAGTTTAAGCCATCACAATTAGGGAAGAAAAGGCAATCAAGGGTATTCACATAGGATCAGAAGAGATCAAACTTTCACTTTTCACAAATGACATGATCATATATCTGTAAAACACCAGGGATTCTATTACAAAACTCTTAGAAGTGATCAAGGAATAAAGCAGCATCTCAGGTTACAAAATCAACACTCATAATTCAGTAGCCTTTATATATACCAACAACAGTCAAGCTGAAAAAAAGTCAAGAACTCTATTCCATTTTTAGCAGTGCCAAGGAAGATGAAATATTGGGAGTTTACCTAACTAAGGACATGAAAGGTCTCTATAAAGAGAACTATGAAACTCTAAGAAAAGAAATAGCCGAAAATGTTAACAAATGGAAAACCATACCATGCTCATGGCTGGGAAGAATTGTTAAAATGTCCATACTACCCAAAGCAATATATAATTTTAATGCAATCCCCATTAAAGCTCCATTGTCATACTTTGAGGATATTGAAAAAAATAATACTTTGTTTTATATGGAATCAGAAAAAACCTCAAGTAGCCAAGACATTACTCAGAAATAAAAACAAAGCAGGAGGAATCATGCTACCAGACATCAGACTATACTGTAAATCCATGGCGATCAAAACAGCATGGTATTGGCACAAAAACAGAGAGGTAGATGTATGGAACAAAATAGAGAACCAAGAGATGAACCTAGCTACTTGCCATTATATGATCTTTGACAAGCCGATTAAAAACATTGAGTGGGGAAAAGATTCCCTTTTTAACAAATGGTGCTGGGCGAGCCGGCTGATAACCTGTAGAAGACTGAAACTGGATCCACACCTTTCAACACTAAGATAGACTCTCACTAGATTAAATATTTAAACTTAAGACATGAAACTATAAAAATACTAGAAGAAAGTGCAGGGAAAACACTTGAATAAATCGGCTTGGGTGAAAATTTTATGAGGAGAACCCCCTTGGCAATTGAAGCAACATCAAAAATACACTATTGGGATCTCATCAAACTAAAAAAACTTTTGAACAGCCAAGAACATAGTGATTAAAGCAAGAATACAGTCCTCATAATGGGAGAAGATATTTGCTGGTTAGGTCTCTGACAAAGTTTTAATAACCAGAATCCACAGAGAACTCAAATGTACTAGCAAGAAGAGAACAAGTGATCCCATCTCAGTGTGGACAAGGGACCTGAAAAGAAACTTCTCTGAAGAAGACAGGTGCATGGCCTACCAATATATGAAAAAATGCTCATCATCCTTAATCATCAGAGAAATGCAAATCAAAACTACTTTGAGATATCATCTAACACCAGTAAGATTAGCCGATATCACAAAATCCCAAAATCACAGATGCTGGCATGGTTGTGGAGAAAAGGGAACACTTCTACACTGCTGGTGGGATTGCAAACTAATTCATTCCTTTTTGAAAGACGTCTGGAGAACACTTAGAGAACTAAAAATAGACCTGCCATTTGACCCTATAATTCCTCTATTAGGTATATATCCAGAAGACCAAAAATCACATTATAACAAACACATTTATACCAGAATGTTCATTGCAGCCCAATTCATAATTGCTAGGTCATGGAAGAAGCCCAAGTGCCCATCGACCCACGAATGGATCAATAACTTGTGGTCTATGTACACCATGGAATACTATGCAGCCCTAAAGATAGATGGAGACTTTACCTCCTTCATGTTTACATGGATAGAGCTGGAAAATATTCTTCTTAGCAAAGTATCTTAAGAATGGAAGAAAAATTATCCAATGTACTCAGCCCTACTGTGAAACTAATTTATAGCTTTCATAGGAAAGCTATAACCCAATTTTAGTCCAAGAATATAGGGAAAGGGGAGAGGGAGGGGAGGGGACAGGAGAGTATGGGTGGAGGGAGTGTGATTGGTGGGATCACATCTATGGTTTATCTTTTAAGGGTACATGTGAATATTTCTAAAGGAAGAATATAAATATCTTAACATAATAACTAAGAAAATGACATGAAGGCTGTGTTAACCAGTTTGATGAGAACATTTCAAATTGTATAGAAAAATAGCACACTGTTCCCCATGACAGTATCAATGTACATAGCTATGATCTAATAAAAAAAAAAAGAAAGGGAAAAATAAAAATAAAGAAAGAAAGCAACAATGGAAAATGATATTTGCACTAGAAAAATGAAGAAGTAAAAAGTAAAAGAAAAATCTGGGTGAATAAGTTGAAATAAAAAAAAATCCAAAGACAAAGCAATATATATACCTTGCTGAATATTGTCTGCATGACAGATAATCTTCTGGGGTATGCGATGCTAATCACAATGCTGCTACAGCTGTATATAGTGGAGCCTGGAGACCTCTGCTGACTACTTTGCCATCAAACCCTGCAGTATTAAGAACCTGAATCTTTCCTCCACCTACTTAAAGGACACTTTAGACCTGTAACCTTAGCTTAGCAGAGGCTTTCCCAGGAAATCATGTGTCACTGAAATCTCTGCCAATGTGCCCGTCCACTTCAGGTACATCAAAATCAGCCTTCACTCTATGTCCCTTAGGGCTGAGGCTGCAATGCAGCTTTCCTAGTGCCAAACACTGAAAGCTTCGCCCTTCCCCTGTCTCAGTCCTAGCCTTTGGCTCTCTTCATGGTCACTAGATCAATCACCCAAGTTATCCAAGCCTGGCCCTCACTCTGTGACCCTAAGTGCAGAGCCTGCAGGACAGCTGTCCCACAATGGCTGCATGTAGCCCATAGATGAACAATGTTAGCTCCATTCTAGCCTAGTGGCTCAGTCCCAGACCCTGGACAATGCTTAAAGTCACCCATGGTCTTGCCCAAGTTCTCACAAGGTAATTCAACTGAGTGCCCAGTACAAGAAAAGAAAATCATCCACAGGGATGGCCTTCCCTGTCTCCAATGTCTTTGCTGTCGTAGGTAGAGCTGTAGCAGCCGCCATGATATCAGACCAAACAAATGCAACCACTTGCCACTTCACATCTTTTGTCCTCCTCCTGGGGTCCGTAAGTCTCTTGCTATCTCCCTGCATCCCCAAAGGGATGTTTCTGGGAAGAGCCCACAAACTAGAGGTGCCTGGAGTCTTCTCTCCCCAATCTCACTATGGCCAGTTGCAAAGAAACTTACTCAGCTGCCATCTTGCTCAAACGCCCACCAAGCTATTTTTAGAGATGGGGTCTCACTCTTGCTCAGGCTGGTCTCAAACTTGTGAGCTCTGGCAATCTACCTGCCTTGG
The DNA here is from genome assembly GCF_000181295.1 of Otolemur garnettii. Lineage (NCBI taxonomy): Eukaryota > Metazoa > Chordata > Mammalia > Primates > Galagidae > Otolemur > Otolemur garnettii. Next base: position 12,322 of record NW_003852991.1, read on the forward strand.
CCTCCCAGACTGCTAAGAGTATGTATGCCACGTTGGCCTTGTATACATATTTTTACACAGTTTTTTTTTTAAAATAAGTCAAGAGAATAACGAAAAAAAATATGGATTTGTACCATCTTTCATCACCACAGTTATCTTTGCCAGTGCTTTTTATTTATTTATTTGTGTGTGTGTGTGTGTGTGTGTGTGTATTTGAGTTACCATCTGTGGTCACTTGTTCTCAGCCTGAAGAATTTTCTTCAGTATTGGTTTTTTAGCAGTGAATTCTCACTTTAGTTTTTTCTAGGAACACCATTATTTTGCCTTCATTTTTAAAAAGTAGCTTTGGTGGATATAGGCTTCTTGGCTGACAGTTCCCCTCCCTTCTTGGCACTTTGAAAGTATTATCCCTTTTGGCTTTCTTTATTTATGCTAATATGTCAGCTGTTATTCTTACTGAAGTTCCCTAAACATTCAGGAAGCTCAACAGGCTTCAACTAGAACAAACACAAAGATATCTATAAACAGACATACTATAGTAAAAAATGTGGGCCAGGGATGATGGCTCATTTCTATAATCCTCACACTCTAGGGGGCCAAGTCTAGAGGATTGCTTGAGGCCAAGAGTTCAAGACCATTCTGAGCAAGAGTGAGACCCCATCTCTACCAAAAAATAGAAAAATTACCCAGGTGTGGTGGTACACAGCTATAATCCCTGCTACTCAGGAATCTGAGGCAGGAGTTTCTTCAGCCCAGAAATTTGAGGTTATAGTGAGCTAGAAGACTCCACTGCACTTTTACCAGGGTGACAGAACAAGACCCTGTCTCAAAAAACAAATGATGAAAGCCAAAAACAAGGAGCAAAGCAAGACAAAAATCTGTGTCTTCTATTCAGGTCTGCTTTTGAATGTTGTCTTACTATAATAGAATACCACAGACTGAATAATTTATATAAAAAGTATTTTCTCACAGTCTGGTGGCTGGAAAGTCTGTATCAAGGTGCCAACAGCTTACAAAGGCTTTCTCTTTTTTTGCAGTTTTTGTCTGGGGGCTGGGTTTGAACCCACCATCTCTGGTATATGGGGCTGGTACCCTCCTCCTTTGAGCCACAGGCACTTCCCAAGGGCTTTCTTGATATGTCATCCCATTGTGTAAGGCAGAAGAGTAAGTACACTCACACAAGAGACAGGGAAGTTTTTGAACTTATCTTTTTTATCAGGAAACCCACTCTCATGATAACTAATACCCTCATATAACACTGGCATTAATTCAATCATGATGGCAGAACCCTCGTGAACTAATTAATCACCTCTTAAAATTCCTACTTCTCAACTCTTGTATTGCGGATTAAGTTTCCAACACATGAACTTTGGGAGACAAATTCAAACCATAGCACATATGGATATCTAGTTGTCACATCACATATAAGGGATCCTCAGCTAGATCTATCAAATTCATTCTTAAATTTACATATTAGATTTTTAGTTTTAAATTTTTCTTTTTTTAAATTTATTTCAGGTGTCTGGAGTAATTCTTTTAAAATATATTTCATTATCTTTCCCTCTCTTTTCTTGAACATATTGTGATCATTTTAGAGTTATCGGCCGACTCTGACTAATATTTGGATCATCTTTGGTTATATTCTAATGTCTATTTTTTCTCTTGAAATTCATCTCATGTTCATATTTTTTGTCTCAACACAATTTCTTTTTAGTGAATTTGCCAGATATGGTGTACAAAAAGTTGCAGTTTGTTATAGATTGAGTTGAGGTTACATTTATGTTTAGAATGGCTTCAACATTCACATTACTGGGCAGACAGAATTGCGACTGATGACCATAATCCAATCAAAACCTGCTCTCGGTTGTTTCTGAGTCATACTACTGGGTTATGTTTGATTTATTACAAGACTAGAAGTGGTGTAGCAACTAAGTATCTAGTGCATTTTATATGGCCACTTCCTAATGGGCTCTGAACTTTAATCGTTGACATACAATACTGTCATAAAGTCTTGCTCTACTTTTTGAGTCTTCCCCCATAGGATTTTTGCCTTCTATCCCAGGAATCCCTAGTATCTATCAATGATTTGAAGGCATACAGGCTATGTAATTGAGGTCTTTCACAGATTTACCAAAAACCCTTCTACTTTCTTTGTCTCCTGAAAGAGGATGCCCACTAGTGAAAATCTGAGATTTCCACTTTTTTTGCATATTTCCAGAATAGGTAAAACTCACAAGGCAGATAAAAAGTTCTACTTGCCTCTCCTCTACTTGATTCTCTCTGTAGCCCGTCTGAATTTTGTTGCTGCAGAAGTTCTCTGAGTCTGATGTTTTCACATAGGTGATTTTATTTTATCCAGCTTTCTTGGTAATTTTAAGTAGAAACACTAGTTGGTATGGTTTTCTATGTATTGTTATGAATATAATCCATTCTTGTTCCATTCCTGTTTTTTTTCTATATATTTTATTATCCTCTAACTTTTGCTCATATTTTTTATTCTCTCCTAACTCGCTTACACTTGGCTGGTCATGGCCCTTCATGGTTCTTTTAATCTGACTGCATCATGACCTTTCATCCTTAGTTCCTGATGTTAACTGCTTTCTTACTTTAGGACTTCCCAATTTAAATTCCTCTGAATTTAATTGTTTTAGATCATCTTTTGATGCCAGATTACATCCTTAATGCCTTGTCACTGGCTAATGTATGTATGAATTGTCTTCTCTTGGCTAGGTGTTCACCTTTGTTCAATTAGTTGTGGTTGAGGTAGGGAGGGGACACATTATGAGGTTTAAAGCATGGCTGCCTACATGATGCCCTAATTAGGGCTTTGGGCAAGGGACTTTTCCTTAGAAAAGACTGCATGTGTTAGAGATATCATAATTGACATATTCAGGACAGAGTCATAGCTCACCAGTTCATCCAAGCTCCCAGTCAATATCCAGAGAAAGGTAAGCCCAATAGCTGTTGAAATTGCCTAGTGCCAAGACTAAAGGGTATCTATCTTGTCAATAAGGAGACCTAGTGTAGGGATATTAAGAGTAGGATGAACTAGAGATGGGATAACTGCTAGAGACTGAGATGCCTTCTGTTGCTGTGAACTGTCATATCACTAGTCTGTATCAAATACTGAAATAAGTCAGTAGAATTGGGGGGAGGCAGAAGACAGCAGGTGAGTCTGACTCATTCATTCATTCAACACGTATATACTAACCACCTACTATGTTAATGTGCTAGGAGAGAGTGGTGAACAAACTAGACCAAAATTTCTACCCTTATAGAGTTTAGTCTAGCAGAAGAACAAGAACAGCAACAATTAATGAGCACTTAACTATGGGATTGATATCATTCTAAGCATATACATATATTAATTTAATCTTCATATGTGGTATATACTGGTATTATCATCATAATCATCATCCCTGTTTCAGAACAAGAACAGCAACAATTAATGAGCACTTAACTATGGGATTGATATCATTCTAAGCATATACATATATTAATTTAATCTTCATATGTGGTATATACTGGTATTATCATCATAATCATCATCCCTGTTTCAGAAAAAATTAGTAAGCAGTAGCATTGGAATTCAAAACCAGGCACGCTGGCTATCAATGCTCTGTCTTAACCACAAAGCTCCACTGATTGAATCCCACAGTGTAGTACCAGTGTATTGAATCTCTACAATATGGTGATCTGTGCTCTGAAGTTCCTAAACTGTTCCTGGTGATGGAGAGGTAAAGTAGCATGCATTCATTCAGGCAGTCAACATTTGCCCAATTATTTATAAGCCTCAGTTTTTTGGCCCTCACAACTCCATGATTAATATGCCATGATTCCAATTTTATAAACCCAGAAATGGGGGCTTAAAGAGATGAAGGGTTTGGCCCAAGATCTCATACCTATTATGTGACAGAGTTTAGATTTGAGCCAAAGTCCTATTATTCAAAAGCCAATCATTTTCACTATAAGTTAGTGCCTTCTATAGCTCAGTAGAGAGATGTTGCCTGAGAAATTGGAAATAAAAGCTTTCTTTCTGGAATTAATTATAGAAAATAAAAAGTCTCAGGAGCTGGCTGAGCTGTCAGCAGGAGAGTGGGGAAAGAAACCTGCTTACTATTCTAACAGGAATAAGAATAGAATGTGTTGTGGAGTGATTTTTCCTCATGAATATGCACACGTTTAAACTATGGTTTCTTGGCAAAGATCAGAGTATCTTTTGGTCTGTTGCTCTGCTCATGGTGAAATAGGTTCATCTCTAGGTCCTCTATTCTATTCCATAGATCTTTATCTCTATTTTTGTGCCAGGACCATGTTGTTTTCATCACTATAAACTTGTAGTATAACCTGAAATCTGGTAACATGATGACTCCAGATTTGTTTTTATTTCTAAAAATTGTATTCACTATTCGGGATTTTTTTTCTAGTTCATATGAAATGAAGTACTATTTTTTTCAAGTTCTTCAAAGAATGATTTTGGTGCTTTGATGGGGGTTACATTAAATCTATAGATCACATTGTAGTTTCTTCCCAGCCATGAGCATGGTATGTTCTTCCATTTATTAATGTCTTCTGCTATTTCTTTTCTCAGGGTTTCACAGTTATCTTTGTAGAGATATTTCACAAAATTTGGCAGTATATTCTGTACATGCTTACTATTAAATCTTCTTTCAAGGATTCTAGCCATGATCAATTTTTGTTCTTAATATTGTTCCTTGCAGAAAAGCTTGCTTCACACAACTATAATGATGAGAATGTAGAATTATTTCCATTGCTTGTTTTATAATACTTGGAAATTCACCCTTGAGAGATAACTAGAAGGTTATAATATCTATTGTTGAATATTTTGATTCCAATTCTCTGTCATTTATGATTTGTTAACTCTTCCTCTTCTGTCATGTTTACATTTTCTGATGTACACACAATTAAAACAAAGGGATTTCTCATGCAGTCCAGAGATGTTAAGTCATCTGTAGGTGCAGGAAATGTTTTTTTTTTTTTTTTTAATTTGTGCAAAATATATCCAAAGTTTGAAAAATTTGTTAAGCCATATTTTTATTCAGTTACACCTTTTCACTACTTCAAACATTTCTACTGCATTTTCTCTTTCAATCCTTTCCTTCCAGAGCAGTAATTTTTCTCTGAAGGCACTAATTTTATGTGTAAATATGAGAATATTTTTATGACTTCCCTGTATGCTTTTATTAAGACTATTTCAACACTGAAATAAACTGCAAGAAATGCAACTTTATTACACCAAACCTCCTCACAAAGTAAATTGCCTAATTTAGAATGTAGCATTTTTAAAAGGTTGATCCTCCTTTTAATTCATAAATTCTTGATAGAACTCTTTTTTGCAAAACCATCTCACTTCCCTGTGCAATAAAAACTATATATGAGAACCATCGAGATACATAATTCTGCAAATAATCTTAATTGCAATAGCTTGCTTTTTATTTTTTTAATTAATTTTTTTTATTAAATCATAAACACATAGATCATGTATACATTAATGCATTTATGGGGTACAATGTGCTGCTGTCATACAGAATTAGGAATGCTTACATCACACTGGTTAATATATACCTCATCTCATTTACTTAAATATTGTGTTAAGATATATATACTCTATACTAATAGATCTGACATGTACCCTTGCATTATGTACCATAGATGTGATCCCACCATTCACCCTGCCTGGATCTAACCTCCCCTTCCCCTCCCATCCCCCCTCCCTCCTTCACCTTGAGCC
>NW_003852992.1:0-17909 GCF_000181295.1 Otolemur garnettii
TTTTCCTTCTTTTCTTTTAATATTTAAAATTTTTAAAAATTATTCAGGAAGAACAAATGTTTTTCCTACCTGGATACGTTGTATCATGCTTGAGTCAGGCCTTTTGATGTGCCTGTAACCAGAGTAATATTAATTGCACTTCACAGGCATTCTTCAGTCTCCCACCCCTCCCTATTTCTGGTTTCCAATGACTAATGAGAACACACAAGGTTTGGTTTTCCATTTCTGAGATACTTCACTTAGAATAATAGTCTCCAGTCTGTCTAATTGGGTGCAAAAGACATTATTTCATTGATTTTTATGACATTATATTAACCTATGGTGTGTATTCAATATATTTTCATTAGGCAAGAATGAATTGATGAGCACTTAGGTTGATTTAACATCTTTGCAATTGTGAATTTTGCTACAATAAACATTTGAGTGCATATGCCTTTTTAAAGTTTTTATTGAATCATAGCTGTGTACATTAATGCTATCATGGAGTACAGTGTGTTGTTTCTATATACAATTTGAAATACTTTCATCCAATTGGTTAATATAGCCTTCATGTCATTTTCTTAGTTGTTGTGTTAAGACATTTATATTCTACATTTAGAAAGATTCACATGTACCTTTATAGGATAAATCATAGGTGCGATCCCAATGACTTCTTTCTACATTTATTTATGTGGGGATTGTCCATATTGTTTTCTAGAGTTTACATTCTAGAGTCGCACCATCTCGTTTTCTGCATGCATGCAAACATCTATCACTTATTTTACTTTTGAATAATGGACATTTTGACAGGGGTTTAGTGTTATCTCCTTGTAGTTTTAATTTGCATTTGTCTGAGGATTAATGGTGTTGGAATTTTCTTATGTTTCTTAGACATTTGTCTATCTCCTTTGGTAAAAAATCAAAATATTATGGGGCTATAAATGTTTTAGGTAAAATATATTGCTCTTGTAGTGTTTGAGTCCAGCTTTAGGTGTGCCCATCACCCAAATAGTATTCACTATACCCATGAGGTAGGTTTTTCTATATCCCCTACTCCCTCTTCCTCCTGGTGGATTTTCATTGAGTTTTGCTTCCTTTTATGCACATGCTCATCAATTTGTTCCAATTTAATAGTAAGTAAATGTAGTGTTTGTTTTGCCATTTTTGGGATACTTCACTTAGGAAAGTGGTCTCCATTTCCATTCAGATTGTTTCATAAAATATTAATTCACCTTTTTATGACTCCTTGGTGTGTGTATAGAGACAGAGTAATATATGTATGTGTGTATAAATTTATGCTACATTTTACGTATATGTTATGCATATAATATGCAACATATATGGTAGATGTAATATATGTAATATATATATGCAACATTTTGTTAATCTACTCACAAATTGATAGGCCCTTGGGTTGACTCTACATCCTTGCAATTGTTAATTGTGCTGCAATAAGCATTCAATTGCAAGTGTCTTTTGATGAAAATTTTTTCTTTTCGGTAATTATGCAATGGTGAGATTCTAGATTGAATGATACTTCAACTTTTAGTTCTTTGGGTTATCTCCATACAGTTTTCCATAGAAGTCATACTAATTTGCCATCCCACCAGCAGTGTACAAGTAATATTTTCTCTCTGTATCTATGTCAGTATCTACTGTTTTTTGACTTTTTAATAAAAGACATTCTAACTGGACTAAATAATATCTCATTGTGTTTTTAATTTGCATTCCCCTGATGATTAGTGACACCATATTTTCATATGTTTATTGGCCATTTGTCCTTCTCCCTTGAGAAGCTTCTCTTCATGTCTTGGTCCAATTTTAACAGTTTTTTGTTTCTTTATTGATAATTTGCATAAGTCCTCTGTAATTCTAGATATTAATTGTGTATGTGAGGGGTAGCTTGTGAATATTTTTTTCCATTCTGTAGGTTGAGAAATATTTTTGTGAAATATTATAGACAGGAAAAAATTTCTGTCTATAAAGACAGTATCACCTTGATACCAAAGCCTGAAAAACACAGAACATAAAAGAAAACAATAGCCATTCCTTATAAAGCTAGATGCAAAAATCCTCAATAAAATACTAGCAGACTGTATTCAACAGAACATTCCCCCCCCCCAAAAAAAAAATCCACCAAGATGAGGCGAACTTTATTCCATGGAAATAAGGGCAGGTAAAGATATGTACATGAATAAATGTTATTCACTACATAAACAGAGGCAAAAACAAAGACCATAATATTACCTCAATAGGTGCAGAAAAAGTATTTAAAAAAATCCCATCTTTCATGATAAAACTCCAATAGACTAGGCATAGAAGACACATTTCTCAGAATTATAAAAACCATATATGAGAAACCCATACCCAACATCATATTGATTAGGCAAAAGTTGATAGCATTCCCTCAAGAAATAGAACATGACAAGATGTCCACTCTTACAATTTCTATTCAGCACAGTGCTTGAGTCCCAGCCAGTTGGTCAAGCTGGAGAAGGAAATTAAGGCTTTCCAAATCAGAAAAGGGGAAATCTATTGCTCTTTTCTGATGATATGATTTTATATGTAGAAATAAGTAAGTATAATCATTCCAGACATTTGTAATGGGAAGAAGAGCAAGACACGGAAATTATGGTGCATAATAATAGAATCATGGTAAATGTGATGGGGTGTGATAGGAGCATGTAAAATGGGCCTTACCCAAATGGTTAGGCTGAAGAAAGTTTGCACATGTGAAAATAGTTTTTTGAGGATATTTAAAATTGAACCAAATGAAGAAGAATGTTTCATACAAGAGCCAGCATGTTCAAAGATACAGTATTATTTATGACAATATTTTTCCTACTCTTAAACAAGCAACAAAAACGATATAGTAGATAAAATGATTGCTCATCCTCAGGGGCTTCAAGAATTGAAAAGGAGGTGGTGTAATTCTTATACTCAGTGAGCATGTACAAGTGAAATAGGACCAACCAAGTTGACTGTTTACAAAAACTGAATCTACCAGAAGAATAAATAGCAATGACCAGGTGCATGAGGAGTTGGATGTGTGCAGTGGGTGTCTCTGCCTACCTTGTAGATGTACAGCAAACCTCAGTGCTGCTAAGGTTGTGGTGAAACTTTCATGGCTTCTCAGGGATGCGTAGTGCAGCCTATGACATCAGCATGGTCCCAAGTGCTGTTTACTGACTACTTGGATCAAACATTGGGCTGAACTCTATGTGAGCTGCTGAACAGACATTGGTGAAGTGACATTGGTAAAGTCACTTTCCTTTTTTTTTTGTTTGTTTGTGTTTTGTTTTTTGTTGAGACAGAGTCCCACCCTATGTCCCTGAGTGGAGTGCAGTGGCATGGTAGCTCACTGCAACCTCAGACTTGGGCTGCCTCAGCCATGGCTCCCAGCTGGGTTTTTCCATTTTTTCATGAGTCAGGGCTCACTCTTGCTCAGGCGAGTCTCGAACTCCTGAGCTCAAGCAATTCTCCTTCCTCAACTTCCCACAGTGCTGGGATTACAGGTGTGAGCCACCGCACCCAGCGGTAAAGTCACTTTCAGTTATTGCCTCACAATTGAAAGTTCTAAAAATCAAACAATTTCTGTAAATATATTTGTTAAGAAGAGAGAAAAACTGCAAAAAGGATAAAATGTGGAGTTTCCTAGGCAATGAGGTAAATAAAACACTGGTAAAGAAAATAAGATTGATCTCAAGATATTTACAAATATACTGAAAAAGAGAAAAATCTTTATTTAAAAGATATTTTCTCATATTTAACAGGTTAGGATATTTGACCATACATACATTGTGCAGAGGAGAATCTGAAAGCTTGAGAATTATGTTTATAGGGCTTGCATTAAAATTCAGTCAGCTAGGCCAGATGCTGTGGCTCATGCCTGTAATCTTTGCACTCTGGGAAACTGAGACAGGAGGATCATTTGAGCTCAGGAGTTCAAGACCAGCCTGAGCAAGAGTGAGACCTCCTTCTCTACCAAAAATAAAAAGATTAATTAGGTGGTATGGCAGGCGCCTATAGTCTCAGCAACTATGGAGGCTGAGTCAGGGGAATCACTTGAACTCAGGAATTTGAGGTTGCTGTGAGCTATGATTCCATGAACTCTAGCCTGGGCAACAGAGTGGGACTTTGTTTCAAACAACAACAACAGCGGCAACAACAACAACAGGAACAATAAAAACCAAAGGAACAAAATAAAATTCAATCAGCTTTTTAATAGAAATCACACTGACATACATGAGTGCATGGATTGCCACTAATTACACTTAAAAAAAACACAATACACATGCAAAATGTGTTACTATAAAATAGTTTTGTTACAAGGACATTTAAATTTACAATTGTGAGTCAAAGACTGAAAGTGACTTCACCAAATCTATTATAAATATTGAATATTTCTTTCCACTGAGGAATTATGTTGTATTTATTTATTTATTTAGAGACAGAGTCTCACTTTATTACCCTTGGTAGAGTGCTATGGTGTCATAGCTCACAGCAACCTCCAACTCCTGGGTTTAGGTGATTCTCTTGCCTCAGCCTCCCGAGTAGCTGAGACTACAGTCACCTGCCAGAATGCCTACCATTATTGTGTTGCAGTTTGGCCAGGGTCAGGTTTGAACCCACCAACCTCATTATATGGAGCTGGTACCCTAACCACTGAGCCATAGGCGCCGCCTGAATTTTGTTATCTTAAAAATTATTTCTACAATTAAACATTTGTAGTCTAATTGTACACACAAATTGACTTTTTTTGTATGTGTAAACAATTTGCATGTTTTCACACTGATGTTTGAAATAATATAAAATATGAAAAATAACATTGAAAAGGTAAATTTGTTTTTTCTCTTTGTTTTCTCAGGCATACAGATACAAGCAGACATTGAATACTGGAAGATTCATAGAAAACAGGTCATCTCTCATATGCATAGTGATCAACCTGCGTGAAATCAAAATGAAGGAGAAAATTCTATAATTAGCAAATCAAAAGCATCAAATAACTTATAAATGAAAACTCATTAGATTAACTGCTGACTTCTCAACAGAAACCTAGCAAAAAAGAAAGTATGGGGTCTCCATCTTCAGTTGACTTAAACTGAACAACTGCCAGCATAGAATTTTGTATCCTTCAAATCTATGTTTCACAATAGACAAATAAATTAAGTCTGTTTCATACAAGTAAACACTAGGAGAATTTGCCATGACCAGCCCTGCCCTGCATGAAACAAATACTCAGAATAGCACTTTACACAAATCAGAACAACAGGTACCCAGCAGTGTAAAATCACAAAAAAATGAACTAATGTTTCTCTTGAAGGCACTACATAATGGTCATTGGTTATTAATTAGTGATCTTTTTGTTTTCACATAGGCATTTATGACTACAACTTTTCCCCTTAGGAATGCCTTTGGTGAATCCCAGGACTTTTATATTAGAATTGAGACATAGGATTCTTGCTTCTCCATTATTGTGATGTTTTACTAAGAAGAATATGTTCCACTTCCATCCAAGTTACTACAGAAGATGTAAATGCTCCATCTTTTTTAGTGACTAAATAGTATTCCATGGTATATGTATACCACAGCTGGTTAATCCATTCCTGGGTTGGTGAGCATTTAGGTTATTTCCACAATTTGTTGATTGTAAATTGAGCTGCAATAAACAATCTAGAGCAATGTCCTTATGATAAAAGGATTTTTGTTTCCTTTTGGGTAGATGTCTAGTATTGGGATTGCAGAATGAAATGGGAGGCCTAATTTGAATTCTTTGAGAATTCTCCATATATCCTTCTAAACAGTTTACATTTATTTGCAGTCCCACCAGCACTGTAAAAGTGCTCTCTTCTCTCCACATCCATGTCAACATCTGCAGCTTTGAGACATTGTGATGTGAGCCATTCTTACTGGGTTAGGTAATATCTCAGGGTAGTTTTGATTTGCATTTCTCTGATGACTAGGGATGTGGAGCATTTTTTTATATGTTTCCTAGTCATTCGCCTACCTTCTGTAGAGAAGATTCTACTCATGTCTCTTGCCAAGTGCTATATGGGATTGTTGAGTCTTTCTCTTTTGATTAGAGTTCTCTGTAGATCCCTGTTATCCAGCTTTTGTCTGATTCATAACATGCAAATATCTTTTCCCACTTTGAAGGTGATCTGTATGTTTTGGTTGTTGTTTCCTCAGCTGTATAGAAGCTTTTCAGTTTAATTTGTTTATTTTTTGCTGTTGCGATTGCCACAGACGTTTTCTTCATAACATCTTTCCTCAGGCCAATATCTTCAAGTGTTTTCCCCACACTTTCCATGAGGATTTTTTATCATTTCATGCCTTACATTTAGATCTTTTGTTCATCTTGAATCGATTTTTCAAAGTGGTAAGAGGTGCACATTCAGTTTCAGTGTTTTACATGTGCTTATCCAGTTCTCATAACACCATTTATTAAATAGGGATTCTTTTCCCCAGTGTGTGTTCTTGTTTGGTTTATCAAAGATCAGGTGGGCTGTAAGATGTTTGCTTCATCTCATGATTTTCTATTCCGTTCCAAATGTCAATGTTTCTATTTTTATGACAATATCATGCTATTTTGATCACTATGGCTTTGAAGTACAGGCTAAAGTCTGGTAAGGTGATGCCCCCAGCTTTGGTTTTATTACTAAGAATTGCCTTGGCTATATGGGGTTTTTCTGGTTCCATACAAAATGAAGAATTATTTTTTCCAAATCTTGAAAGTATGATAATAATACTTTAATGGGGATTGCATTAAATCTATAGATTGCTTTGGGAAGTATAGACATTTTAACAATGTTAATTCTTCCCAGCCATGAGCATGATATGTTCTTCCATTTGTTAATATCTTCTGCTAGTTCTTTTCTTAGGGTTTCATAATTTTCTTTGTAGAAGTCCTTCACCTCTTTTGTTAGGTATATTCCTAGGTATTTCAGTTTTTCTAAGCTACTGTAAAGGGAATTGTGTCCTTGATTACTTTCTCATCTTAGCTGTTATTGGCATATATAAAGGCTGCTGATTTGTGCACATTGATTTTATATCCTGACACATTACTGTATTTTTTGATCACTCCCGTAAGTCTTGTGGTTGAGTCTTCAGGATTCTCTAAGTGAAGATCATATCATTGGCAAAAAGTGAGAGTTTGACCTCTGCTGTCCCCATTTGGATGCCCTTTATTTCCTTCTCTTGCCTGATTGTATTGGCTGGAACTTCCAGCACTATCATGAATAGTAGTGGTGATAGAGGACAATCTTGCCTGGTTCAATTTCTAAATTGAAAACCCTTCAATTTTATTCCATTCAGTATAATATTAGCTATTAGTTTATTATAGATGGCTTCAGTCAGTTGAAGAAATGTGCCATCTATGCCTATATTCTTAAGTGTTCTAATTAGGAAAGATGCTGAATTTTATCAAATGCTTTTTGTGCATCTATTGAGAGGATCATATGGTCTTTGTTTTTGCTGCTATTGATGTGGTAAATTACATTTATGGACTTTTGTGTGTTAAACCAGCCTTGCATCCCTGCAATGAAACCTACTTAATCAGGATGAATGATTTTTTAATATATGTAGCTGTAATCTATTGGCTAGGATTTTCTGGAAAATTTTTGCATTTATATTCTTTAGTGAAATTGGTCTGAAATTCTCCTTTTTAGTCAGATCTTTTCTACACCATAGAACGTGTTAGGGAGGATTCCCTCCCCCTCAATTTTTTGGAATAATTTCTGCAGTATGGGTACAAGCTCTTCTTTTAAGGTTTATTCGGACACTGTTGAGAAGTCATCTGAACCAGGGCATTTTTTGGTTTGGAGATTTTTTTATTGTTTCTTTGATCACAGTTCTTGAAATTGGTCTGTTCAAGAGATCTATTTCTTCATGATTAAGTCTAGTGAGAAAGTGTGCTTCCAGGTATAGGACCATTTCCTTTACATTGTTAAATTTCTAGGCATAGATTTTCTTGTACAACTCAGAGATGATCTCTTGTATTTCTGTGGCTTCTGTTGTTATTTCCCCTTTATTATTTCTGATTGAGGTTATTGGAGATTTTACTTTCCTGTTTCTAGTTATCTGGCCATACGTTTATCAATTTTATTCATTTTTTTCAAAAAAAATGTTTTTGTTATGTCAATTTTCTGAATGATTCTCTGCTTTCAACTTCATTAATCTCTGATTTAATTTTGGGTATTTCTTTTCTTCTGCTGGGTTCAGGATTCCACTATTCTTTGGCTAATTCTATAAGATGGTTCATGGGTTTGTTGATGCTCTCTATCTGTTTTTCAAATGTAGGGATATAATGTGATAAATTTCCATCTTAAGACTTCTTTTGTTGTATCACACAGGTTGTGGTAACTTGTATCTTCAATATTGTTATGTTTGACTAATTTAACAATTTTCCCTTTCATCTCTTCCTGAACACAACTATCCTTTAGTAAAAGGGTGTTTAATTTCCATGCCTTTACGTGGGATGAACGTTGTTGTTGAAGTTGAGTGTCACCTTTATTGCTTTGTGTTCTGAGAAGTACAAGGTTAATTTCTTTTGATTTGCTGAGGTTTGATTTGAATCCTGGAATGTGATCTATTTTGGAGTGTGTACCATGGGCTGACAAGAAAAATGTACATTCTTTTTTTTTTTTTTTGAGACAGAGCCTCAAGCTGTCCCTCTGGGTAGAGTGCTGTGGCATAGCTCACAGCAACCTCCAACTCCTGGGCTCAAGCAGGTCTCCTGCCTCCGCCTCCCGAGTTGCTGGGATCACAGGCGCCCACCACAATGCCTGGCTTTTTTTTTTTTTTTTTTTGGTTGCAGCCATCATTGTTGTTTGGCAGGTCCAGTCTGGATTCGAACCAGCCACCTTAGGTGTATGTGGCTGGCGTGTTAGCCACTTGAGCCACAGGCGCCGAGCCAAAATGTACTTTCCTTAGCTTTGAGATTGTGTCTTCTATATATGTCTATTAATTACATTTGTTCTAGGGTCAAATTTAAGTCCTTTGTATCTTTGTTTAGTTTCTGTTTAGTGGATCTGTTCAGTTCTATCAAAGGGGTATTAAAGTTCCTGGCTATTATGGTATTATGGGATATCATTTGCTTAGACCCATCAAGGTCTGTTGCATAAATCTGGGAGCACATAAATTGGGTGAATAACTATTTAAAATTGAAATGCCTTCTTGTTGTATTGAGAATTGATAAGCATGGTGGAGTTCTGTTCATCTTATTTAGTGAAAGTCTGTTGTGTAGTTTTATCCTTTGCCCCATTGTGGAGGCTAAGTTTTGACCTTTAGCTTCTTGGTGTTTACTTTGGTGGTGCTCTATTGTGATGGTCAGTGTTCAGAACAGCTCTAAGTATTTCCTGTCGAGCTGGTCTTGCTGTGCTGAATTTTCTCAGTGCTTGTTTATTTGCAAAAGATTTGGTTTCTCTATCCGTTTTGAACTTAGTTTAGCAGGATACAGAATTCTGAGCTAAAATTATTTTCTTAGAGTGTTGAAAGTAGATTTCTATTCTCTTCTTGCTTGGAAAGTTTCAGTTAAAAAGACTGCTGTCCTCCTAATGACTCTGTCTCTATAGGTGCTCACTCCTGGCTGCTCGCATAATTTTTTCTTTCATCTTGACTTTGTACAGGTTCATTATAATTTATCTTGGAGAGGCTGTGTTTGAGTTGAGATGACCTAGGGTTTGATATCCATCTGAAAGGAGTGTGTCAGGATCTTTAGCGAAACTTGAGAAGTTTTCATTTATGATAGTCTCCAGTTGGGCTACAATTTCTTTTGGACAATCTGTTTACCCTTCATGGATGCCTATTATTCATATGTTTGAACACTTCATGGATTCACGTAGTTCTTTAAGTGACTGTTCAGCTTTCTCTCTCTTCTCTTCTGCCTCTTTGACTTCCTGTGTTAACTCAAAAACTTTATCCTTTAGCTCAGAGGTTCTTTCTTCCTGATGGTCTAAACTATATTTGATACTTTCTACTGCATGTTTACATTCCCTGATTGTTGTCTTCATTTCCTAAAGCTTTGCTATATCCTTTCTATATTCTATATATCTCTCGTCCAACTTTTGGTTCTGATTTTTCATTTTCTCCTCCATTTCTTTTATTATCTTTATCATCCATGTTTTAAATTCCCTTTCTCTCAAATCCATCAATTCTTTACAGGTGGAGTCATCTGCAATAGCTGTCTCATGGTCTCTTGTGTGAGTTGCTCTGTTTTGGTTTTTCACATTGCCAGAATTTTTCTGTTTTTTCTTTCTCATGTGTTATTTCTACTTGTTCACCTCCTTGTTCTCCTTTTTCCCCTCTCACTCCTCCTTTCTTTCAAATTACCTTGTCTCAGATCTTAGGTCTTGAAGTAACCTCTTGGTAAAAGGTCAAAAGGAAGAGAAGGGTAATGTGCAAGCCAGGACAAATAATAGGAAAAGAGAGAAAGAAGAAAAAAGAAGGAAAGAGAGGGGAAAAAACGGAAGAGATGAAAGAAAAGAATTGAAGAACAGGAGAAAATGAGGACAGGATGAGAGCATGAGAGTGATTAAAGAAATGGTATCAATTCATACAGTGTTAAGGCCACACCTGTAATTCATAGATTTTGAGGGACTGGGCTGGATAGGTTCATTAAAATCAGGAGATCCTTAATAGCCTGAGCAAAGCCAAACTCTTTCTTTGCCAAAAATAGGAGGAAAAGGAAAAACCTAAAAACAAGAAGGAAAAAAATAAATAAAAATAAGAAAGTTATAGAAAAATTATTTAGTGTGGACTTGCCAATTCTGTCTTCCTGCAGCCAAAGGTAGAAGGGCTCCCTAGACCATGATATCTTGGCCTCCTTCAACCAGGCTGCTGTGTGACTTTCCCACAAAACCATAGTTGTGCCAACCGAGCATTCAGTGAAAAAAGAAAACATGAGAAAGAAAAAGAGAAAATAATAATAAAATAAGAAGAAATAAAGAAAATTAAGTTGTATCAAATACGGAAAAGAGAGAGAAAAGGAAAGAAAGAAGAAAGACAAAAAGAGAACATGATGTCTTAGTTGTTCCATGTGGGGGAAAGATGAGAAAAGTAGAGGAGTCTCTATTAAAAGAAAGAATGGAGAGGAGCAGAGTAGAGAGAGTATAAACGAGGCTAAAATACCATGACCAAAAATGCAGGAGCCCTTGCTCTTGATGAAAGTAAAAATGGAAGTTAAGAATAGAACCAAACAAGCAAATGAGCAAAAACAAATCACAACAACAACATAAAACAAAGAAACCTCAAATAGCCAAAATCAGCAGCAACCCAAGAAATGTAGAAACAAACAGAAAGTAAAAAAAAAAAAATTTTTTTAATGGATTAATTAATTAAAAAAAACTAAAAAAAATTTTCATATATGTACATATATATAGTAGAAGGGACCAACTTTAATAGGAATATATATGTTGCATTATATGGTGCTGTGGTTTTTTTAGGAGACAGAGAACACAGCCAGCAACCTCTATGGTCCTTATTCCTAACTTAGTTAATAATAGATGTTCACCTGATTGTTTCCTCAGCATTCAGACCCCATGGGTTTGGGATCGTAAAACTCTCCAGAATCCTTCAGGGGCAGGTCTCAGACTGCCCCCTGATGCCAGTTTCCGTGGCGTGTGGGAGTCCCTCAGCTTGACTGGAGGGACTGATCCTGGTGGGTAGAGTAAAGATGTGCTTTAGGTCCTGGCTAAGACCTTCTCATGATGTTCCCACAGGGCTCCCTGGCCTCCTAGACCTTCTCACTATGGCTGCCTCACCAGTCACCAACCTGATGGCAAATCCACTTGAACTGGTATTCAAATCTGTTGCTGAATACTGTTGGAATCTGCCCACTCTTCCAAGCTTTCCCCCCAAACTGAAAACTTTGGGAAGGCTTCCTCCCATCTTGGCCCTCTGTGGGGGGATGGAGAGTGACCAATCCTGGTGGCTTGCAATCACTTGCCTAATGAGTCAGATTTCCACTGGTCTGGATCGCACGCTATATCCAGCTCACTAGCACTTTGCTGTGCTCTATGAGCAATGACTCTGGGTAAGGTCCCCGCTCCAGATATGGCTGGGTTATCACTTTTTCCCTAGTTGTAGTAGTAGAGTTCAAGTAAATGATCCTTCTGGTCTATCATCTTGCTCTGCCCCTTAATGCCATACCTTTGCTGGACTTTTTATGTTTAAATATATGTAACACAAATATGTGTATTAATTAAACATTATGTTACAATTGGTTATGTTATTCAGAATAGTGGCATGTATCCCTGTCCCCAAGTCAGGCATGAATATATAACCTTATGCAATTGAAAATATCAAGTGGATGTTGGTGGGGATAATAGACATAAGTACCACAAATTTAACAAGAAGATATTAGTTAATGTTCTATTATTTGGAGTTTAATGAGGATATTGTTTTAGTTCTATAATGTGACTCATAGAAAGAATAATTAATTTGATTATTTAAATGTAAAAAGTAAATATAAATAAATTTATATCTAATGTTAATACACAAAATAGAAAATAAAAATATATGTATCATATTATTAATTTACTTTATGAAAGGACATTAAAATATAACTAACAGAAATGCATATATACCTAGTCAAAATTAGCCATTTTCTTCTAAGGCTCACTTAATTGTTCTGCTTCCAAGGTAATAAATATAAACTTAAATTCTAGTTTTCTAGACTTCAGAAAGTTGAAAATTGAGTTTTTCTGAAATAAATTTTACAAGTTTTTGTGAAATATCCTTTGGTATTATTAGAAATACCAAACCCCCCATTTCCTCATAAGAAAGAAAGAATGAGGAAAAGATTTCTACTTAATACAAAGTAGATCATTTTTTTCTCTTTACATTCATGTGTCATTTAGCCAGTGTCGTAAAAGGCTGCCTCCCCATTTTTAGTTAGGTAACATTTTTTTAAATTAGAATTTCTTCCCACATGGTTAACTAAGACTTACACATTCACAACAAATTATTCCTATTAAAACACATATAATTCATCATGATGGGAGAATAAATCAGTGAACAAGATCAAGTACTTTTAATAATTCAATCTCTGGCATGGGGATATAGCTCAATTTTGTTTAATATATGATCCTTTCCTGAGACATTTACTTTATCAGAGAAATCTGATTAACTTATTTATAAAGAGTAAAACCAAACGTGGAAATTTTAAGAACTAAGCCAAAGCATCAAGTAGAAAAATTTGGAAATTTAAATTTGGGAATCGATGTGACTTATAATAAAGTTGAGAATGCGGTAATTCCTTAGAATACTTAGTGACAAATACATTAAATTCCTACTCATAATATGACTATGATTTCAAAATGTTTTTCATTATGATAGCAATTACATTAATAAGGGCGTAAGGAAGGTTTTAGCAACTTTGTCTAAATGTAGAACTTAAATATTTAAGGCCCTGTTAACAGGCCTAGCGTTTTAGCATTTGTGATTGAGAAAGAAACACTTAACTACATGGGTAGTCAAGCTTCTGTTCTCTACTACCTTAGCAAATAGGAAAATAGTTTCCAGAGGTGCTTGAAAATGGACAAACTGAATCATGCTGGAGCTCAGTGTCATCTATATGTTGGAGGTGTGTGATGAGATGTTAGTGATTTCAGAATAGCCCAAGGGTGAGAATTTCCTGTTCAAACTTTTAGTGACACATTTTTTTTTTCTTCTTTTTGGAGACAGTCTCACTATATCACCCAGGGTAGAGTACCGTGGCAAAATAGCAGTCTCCAACTCTTGGGCTTAGGCAATTCTCTAGCCTCAGCCTCCCAAGTAGCTGGGACTACAAGCACCCACCACTACATTCAGCTATATTTTTGTTGCAGATTGTTGTTTAGCTGGCCTGGGCTGGCTTCGAACCCACCAGCACATGCACATGGTGTGGTGCACGTGGCTGACACTGTAACCACTGTGCTGCTGGTGCCAAGCCAGTGACATGTTGATTAGAAATCCACCCTCTCTACTCTTGCATCACTCTGAGGCTTCACAGGGCACTCTGAAGATCACAGATATTTCCTCTTTCTTGTCAAGAGTAACTAGGTCTCTCCACTGAAGGATGCAGGACATTCTGGTTACAGAAGGTATGTGTTGACAGTCTTTGAATACTAGCTGTGATTCAGTTGGGGTAAAATTAATATAGGATGATTTCAGAGTAGAACATTGGTGCTTTTACTTAAATAATTTGGGGTGCAAAAGAAGCCTAAAGTATAAAATATGTTAAAGGATTTCCTAAAGTATTCAAATTATTGCCTGTAGACAATTAAGAACGCATGCACATGATGTTAGCATTGCTAATCAAGATTATTTAAAATAAAATCTGTAACAATCATAACAATTAATGTTGGAGTTTTGATCAGAATAGGTACAATAATGTTTTCTATTTAGCCCTGCCTTGAAAAGCAAATGGTTAAAATAAATACTTCAAATTATGGATGTCAAATATAATTTCTTATTTATGTTTGTAGATTAAATGGAGGCAGTGTTATTGTTAGCCGAAATAAGGTGAGATAATTAGTAAAATCCAACTATAAACTATTATTAGCAATTGAAAGACTTAAAAAGGAGCAAAACATTGCAACAAAAATATGTCCCTCAGTGAGAGAGAAGCCTCCTACCTAGGGAATTCTTTTACACTCACTAATGTGAATCAGATATAATAATATAGCCATGGATTTAATCATAGTTGAAATAGCTAATATTTTTAAGGGGTTAAAGTGCCACATGCATGTTAAATGTTTTACATATATTATATCTTGTAAATTATTTTTCCATTTGAGATTAGTAAACTAAGTTTCTAGATACTAGGTAACTTTTTGAAAGTTACACATTATAAATTTCAATGCCAATAATTCTGTAGCTCAGACTTCAGAGCTCATGTACTATATACCAGATTATGTTATCTGAATTATTACTCATGTTTACACAACTTAAGTGACCCTTATATATTGATACCATATGATCTTTCTGAACTTTGGAATGCGTAAGTCACTAACTAGAAGTATTTTAGCGTAGAAAATTACTATATGTTCTAATATTATTTTTCCATCCAAAGGCACTCATTCCTTACTGATGAATGCATTTTTAAATTATCTTAAAATTAGTGCCCTATTATTTCAATATAGAATTTTAATTTTTTTTCTGAGGCAGAGTCCCACTGTGTCACCCTGGGTAGAGTGCCATGGTGCCACAGCTCACAGCAACCTCTTAACTCCTGGGCTTAAGCAATTCTCTTGCCTCAGCCTCCCAAGTAGCTGGGACTATAGGCATGTGCCACAACACCTGGCTATTTTTTGGTTGTAGTTGTCACTGTTGTTTGGCAGACCTGAGTGGAATTTGAACCCGCCAGCTCCTGTGTATATGGCTGGTGCCCTAGCCACTGATCTACAGGTGCTGAGCCCAGAATTTTAATTTTTAACACACATGTTTTACTGGTGTTAAAATATATCTTATAATCTAACTTTATATTAATAAAGAAATTTTGGACTTCTATTCCACACTAGTTTCTTGTCTTTTATGATTCCAACTAACAATATATGTCCAGTGTAAAATGTAAAATTTTTTGTAAAATTACCTGTTCAATCATAAGAATTTTGTTTCTGGCTTTAAGGAAATTACCATCAGACTTTTACATTATAATACACTTCCTTTAACTATACCATAGAACATTACATTAAATAAAACATTTAATAACTTCTTAAGTACAGTTCTCATAGAGCCCAGTCTCTGATCACACAGCTGCAGGGATGAAAGACCAAAGAGTCACCTTCTCAAGACTGAATCTGGCCAAGGACCCTAAGGGGCATCAAAGAAAACCTAAGGGTGGGAAAAGCTCCATTTCAGAGACTGAACAGGAAATAAGCCATGAGGAATTAAACCTTCAAAACGCTACTCTGAATCTCCAGGGGGAAGACGAGCCGTGTTCCCACACATGTAAGCATTTAATAGATCTTCAGCATAGCTGTTTTGAGATGTACAGTTGCGGGAAAAGGTGTGAGAAAGATGAGGGGATTTTTATTTTTTTGAGACAGAGCGTCCCTCTGTGTCCTGAGTAGAGTAACTGGCATCCTAGCTCACAGCAACCTCCAACTCCTGGGTGCAAACAATCCCCTTGTCAGAGCCTCCCAAATAATTGAGACTGCAGATGTGTGCTACCATGCCTGGCTAGTTTTTCCTATTTTTAGTGGGAATGGGGCCTCACTTTGGGGTCTTGACCTCCTGAGCTCAGGCAATCCATCTGCCTCAGCCTCCCAGAGTGCCGGGATTCAAGCATTAGTATCATATCTGGCCCAGTGAGGGGATATTTTTCTTGTGAGGATCAGAGCTCAAGGTTTTCTAATATGAAACCTGAAGACTAATTTTATTCATGCATTGTTAAATTTGCAGGCCTTGATTAACAAAACATGGAGGATTATACTTATGAAAATGCTACAGTATATTTTAAAAGAAAGATTCCTATGGTAGATGCGGGTTTAGAGATAAGAGTTTATCCATTTGATTCCCTGTCCATGTAGGTTGTCTTGTCTGTAAACCCTCTAAACAGCTGTCTCCATCTTCCTTTCTCAGTGTCTCTGTTTCTCTCTCTGCAGTCTCACTGTTACCTCCGGACTGTCACCAGCTCACGGCTGAGATCCTGGGAGTCGTTTGCATTGTCCTACTGGCCTCTGTGTTAAAAGCTATAACTTTTATTCCCTGTAAGTATATTTTTGTAAGATTACAATTGAACTTTTCACTTTAATGACTGAAAGTGCCTCTATTTCATAGGATGTAAAATATTATATTTAGATGTTAATTGTTTAATACGGATTACTTATTTTTTCCAGTTATAGTAACACAGAAGCAGAACAATTCTCTCCTGAATGTCACAACTCAGAAAGGTACTGATTTTAGTCATGTTTTATTTTTTATCAATCTTTGAGTATACACAACCTATAATCAATATTGTTGGCAGAAAAACTTGAAATATTGGGCAATAATCATTGATAAAGATTATAGGAGGGTGTTCCCTTTTCTTCAAAAGCAAGTAGAAATACTCATTTTAGAGTCATTATACCTCCTTTTCCTGTTTTACTCAAATTAGTAATTTTACCATGTGATAACAGTTAAATAATTTTGCTTTTTTAGAAAAGATAGTTTTGTTCAGTGATTTTTTTAGACATGTACTGGGTGCATTTATGTTTGATTTTTTGCTTTATGTGGCAGTATAATTATGGGATGAGAGGATGAACCTCAGGTGCATGTGTGTGTGTGTGGTTTTTCTTTTATATTTACCAGCCTGTGAGGACGCAAAGACATGTACATATATTTTATACATTGAAAATATGTAAATTTATATTCATTTAACAAATTCATATTGTTTCCAGAAAGTAATTTCTAGTTTTTCTTCAGCATATCACTGTGATCATTGTCCAGAGGAGTGGTTCACATATTCCAGCAACTGCTATTACAGTGGTAAGGAATTAAAACCTTGGAATGAAAGTCTGATGGCCTGTGCTTCTAAGAACTCCACTCTGCTTTACATAGATAGTGAAGAAGAAATGGTAAGATGTTAAATGTTCAAACGCTTTAGTAGCAGCTTATGTAGTCAATATTATATTTATAGACTTCATCATAGTCTTCAAATATTTTACACTAATTATTTCAGATCTCTACATTATTCTGTTGTTTGACTTTGCAAGAATTCACTTCTATTCATAAACTGTTAAAGCTTATTTAGTGATTACAAATTATGGCTATTCATGAAAACCATGCTCTTATATATGCTTTTATTTTAAATTAAATTTTTCTATTTAATTATACTGTGTATAAAGATATCATGACTGGGCAGCTTTCGCAGGAAGTGAGTGTGATACCAGACTTTCAGGGTCTTGGTCTTGTGATTTGGAGAATAAATCCACGGATCACAGAACAGTGGCAAGAAAGAATTTATTTAC
>NW_003852993.1:0-4695 GCF_000181295.1 Otolemur garnettii
TTTTTTTTTTTTTTTTTTAGAGACAGGGTCTTACTCTGTTGCCCTGGCTGGATTGCAGTAGCTGGACTACACTTCACTGGATTGCAGTTTTCTGTACACTGGGCTCACACACTCCTCCTGCCTTAGCCTCCACATTAGATAGTACTAAAGTTGCATACCACCACATTTGGCTAATTGGTCTTATTTTTCCTGGAGACAAGATCACATGACAGCTAAGGCTGTTCTTCAATTCCTGGCCTCAAGCCATCCTCCTGCCTCGGCCTCCCAAAGGGATGGGATTACAGGGGTGAGCTACTATGCCTGGCCTAAATTTTGAACATACAGAAAAATATGGAGAGTGATACTGGGAAACTGTACATCCATATTCATTCAGTCCAATCTCAACGTTCCGCTACAACTGCTACAGAAATTTTTTATTTCAAAATTCAAAATTCACGGTCAGGTACAGTGGCTTATGCCTGTAATCCTAGCACTCTGGAAGGCTGAGGTGGATGGATTGCCAAACAGGCCAGGTGCTGTCACCTACATGTATTCCCCAGCATTCTATGAGGCCTAGGCTGGTGGATTTCCTGATCTCACAGGTTTGAGACCAGCCTGAGAAAGAGTGAGACCCTCTCTCTAAAGATAGTGAGGCATTGTGGTGGGCACCTGTAGTCCCATATACTTGGGAGGCTGAGGAAGAGAATCACCAGAGCCTAAGACTTTGAGGTCGCTGTGAGATGAGTTATGATGCCACAACACTTTAACAAGGGTTACAAAGTGGGGCTCTGTCTCTCAATAAATAAATAAATAAATAAAACCCAGCAAAACCTACCCAAGCCATAGCCAAGCCATCTGCCAGGGTTTCCTTCATCTGCTGTGATAACAACTATTCAGATTTTGAAAGTCCTATTCATATGTAGATTTTATATATTTATTACTTACTCTTGTATCTGTAAATAATATATGTAATTATTTTCCACTTTTGAAAACTTTATAGGAATAGCCTCTTATTGTATGTACTGTTTGGCAGCTTACTTCTTTGTTGAATATTTCTGGTTTTGAGGGGAGACTCTGTTTTCTTTGTTAACTCCTAAGACGCAGCTGAGATCTATATCCAGGATGGTTTCAGGAGGTTACCTTTAAATCCTCTGACCCTTCACCTTGTTGCCTAGGTGTCCACTCTTCATCCAAATCCTCAGTGTCATCCACCTGTTATTTGATGACCTATCTTTGGTGACACATGAAAGCCAGTCGAGGAGCTCTGAGACCTTGACAAGAAGCAAAATCTTTGCTCTAAACTGAAAAACCTGGGAGGAAGAACAAAGGGCAGTAGCAATGGAAAGTAGCACAAAGGCAGTGGGGCTCTGCCTGCTGAGCTAGGAGAGTCTCAGCCAAGGTCAACGTGTGACATCTGCATGGCCAATATTGACACTCAGTGTGGGGAAATATTGACACAAAAATTCCCTCCAGATTTGTGTCCATATAGAAGGGAACTGTGGGCAGATGCTACCACCTTAGAGAAGGCCAAAATAACATAATATCAGGACTGAAAATGTGGTTTGTGTTTCCTGGGTTGATCTGGGCCCCTAGCACTTCCTGCTACCTCTGTCAATCAGCACATCGTTGTTGTTTTCCACATTCTGATGGCAGATTTTCTCCCAATCTCCCATCTCTCCCCATTCTTCCTTGGAGAGATATTTGAAAATGTCTTTGAAAGCATCGTTCATCTAGAGAAAGTAAAAACTGCCATCAGTGCTTTACTAGTACACATCAAGCTGGGCTTTTTCCTCCACCTTGAGTGTAGGGTATAGCCTGCTGTCTCTGAGAAACAAGGGTAAAGACTCCCTCTCTCCCCTGATTATGTCCTGTTTTACAGAGCAAAGACTAAGCATTTTCCAAGTTCTCCTATGTCAGAAACAAGTTGTTGATACTTTAGTCCTTTCCCCTCCCACATGCTAGACAGGACCAACTGCCCCCATTCCATGCACATGTGGACAGAGTCACCCAGAGGTACAGACCAGGAATCCTGCAGATTTCCAGAAACCAGATCCTTATTACTATGGTCCCCTCCCCACCTTTTGTATAGACACTGCTTGAAGCCTGATTTCACTCCCACCCCACCCCGCTTCTCACTGTGGGCTTTCATTCTCTTCAGCCTCATCTACCTCTGGGCTTTTCTCCTGGGACCTGTTTGGGCTCATGGTGCTCAACTCCATAGCAGGTCCTGCTCCAACTCTGAATTTGGGATGGGCCTTTGAGTCTTCCAGCTCCTAGGCCAAGGCTTCTGTGGAAGGAGAAGGTACTGAGAGAGGGTGCCAGCCCAGACCATTGCCAAGAGCCAGGTACTGTTGTTTCCCTTGGGCAGAGCTGTCTAGAACATAAGATGTGAGCACCATGGATGCCAGAGAGATCTGAGGGCATATGGATGGGATGGGGTAGGTTTTACCAGTTCTGACGGGTCACCTAAAGTGAGCTGGATTTGGTTTCTTCAGTTCCCTGCAGCTTGGGTCTTCTGAAGAAAGGTGGCAAAGGAGTCAGGAGGGTTGTGCCTAAGGGTGTTTGAGGGAAGTCCTGAGGTTTGAGGGCCAGAAGAGTCCCGAGGAGACCTTGAGTCCCCTTGACTGTCGGGAGTCGGGTCACACTGATGAGCAGGGTTCTGTTCCAGTGAGAGAAGTGAATATTTCTCTTAGAAGGGATTTGGGGCTCTTTTACTGAGGATTCTGAGAAAACCTGGGAGTAAAGCAGTCTGGATCTGTGAAGGGCAGGTATCTTTCAGGCTGAAGAGATGTGGGGTCTCCCAAACAAAAGAGATTTGGGGTCCCTCCTGCTGAGGGAATTGGATTCTCTCAGGCTGATAGTATTTGGGGTTCCTCAGGACCAGCTATAGGAACCCTCTAGGCTGAAGAGATTTGGGGTGCTCAGGTTGAGGGGAACTGAGATTCACTAGGCTAAGGAAATATGGTATCTTGGGGGCTAGAGAAGTTTGTCATCTCTTAGGTTAAGGAGACTAAGGAGTTAGGCTCTTTAACACTGTGGTTATTCGGAGTTTCTGAAGCTGAGGGACTAAGAGTTTCCAGGGTTAGAGTATGCATGATCTCTGAGATTGGGGAAATGTGGTTTCTCAGGTATTTAATGTTTCTTGGCTTTGGGGTTTGGGGGGTGCCTTAGTCTGAGAGGAATTGTGGTTGTCCTGAGCCAAGGGATTTGGAGATGTAAGCAATAGGGGATTTGGTGCTCTTGGGAGGGGGGTGTCTCATGCTGAGGGGATTCACATGTACTGGCCTTCCAGGTTAGTTGATAAGAGGTCTCCCAAGGGGGCAGGATTTGGGATCCCTTGAGGATGAGAGGATTTGAACCTTCTCAGGCTGCAGGGGTCTGGGGTCTCTCAGGCTGGAATTTGAAAGGCTGCAGCTGGGGGTTCTTAAGAGATTCACACCACACAGCAAAGGCCCTCAAGTTACTGTCAGTCTGCTCCAGTCTTTTCCAGCGCTGCCCACTCGAAGCCCCTCAGTTGGTAAGACGTTCTGGAGGCCGAGCTATCCATCTGCAGTGCCCTCTTGGCAAACACAAGTTGCCAGTCAGCGTATAGACCACAGCGATCTTGCACTAAAGGGGCAAAGCCATGCCTGATACCCCCTCCACACTCTGATCTCCTGAGGTTGCCTTTTCTGTGGAAGAGGTCTCTGAGAACCTCTTACTGACCCTACACAGGGCTCATGACCTGCATTACACTCTGTAAGCTCCCCAGTCACACATGAGGAGGGTCTCTTAGCATCCTCCCTTGTGGAGAGGTAGAATCTGAAGCTGGGAGATTCGTTGACCAAGTTAACCCAGATAACAGTAAGAAAGCAGGTATCTCACACTTTTTTTTTGCAGCTTTTGGCTGGGGCCAGGTTTCAACCCCCCACCTCTGGTATATGGGGCTGGCGGCTCACTCCTTTGAGCCAGAGGCGCCACCCCATATCTCACACTTTTTAACTCTTGCGAACCAGTATGAAAAGTAAGTTAATCACAGTGAGATTGGTTGGAAATGATGAAAAAAATAGATGGAATAAAACACGAAAGACAAAAACATGAGAGACAGAGATGGAATTGATTAGCAAAGATGGGATCGGGAGGACAGGGATATCGTTCTCCACCAGCACACGAGTGCCTGAACAGCTTTATTTTTAAGGAGGCAGTACAAAGTTGTTTTTTCAAGGAACTAAGACATATTTTCAACTTAATTATGAGAAGAGAGACAGGCATAAATTCCCAGGTAAACATAATCTATTATTACTACGAGACCTCTAAAGTATGGGCAATACTACATGTCTACAAGATTAGCTGGAAGATGTCAGTGACTGCTTTAAAGAGCAGCTGTGAAGGTAAAAGCTGAAGTTGTAAGGAAAACCTGTTTTTCTTCTGATGGGTTAAAGTTGAGGCTTAGAGAAAACATGTTCCATGTTGAGGAGGCCAGTAGAAGGGGGTTCATCCTGTGGACACTCTCCCAAGCTGTGAGGGCCCTGCCACCTTACAGCTAGCTCTCTACATTTAACTCTAAACACTATTTTTCATGACTCCAGGAAAGGACTCTAAGCAGAAATAGTGACTGGGTTGGAAATTCTCAAGGCCAAAGGGAAGCTTCCAGAAGATATAGTCCTGTCTGTGGGTCACAAGGCAGTTGCTGTGTACTATGCAGAGAGCTCAGCCTTTTTTTTTTTTTTTTTTTTT
>NW_003852993.1:6803-17900 GCF_000181295.1 Otolemur garnettii
GAAGTTAATTATGATGTGCCTGGGGGATGTCTTGTTCGGGTTGAGTCATGCTGGGGTTCTGAAACTATCTGCTATCTGAATTTCAGAATCTCTTGGCATGTCTAGAAAATTCTCTTTCAAAATTTCATGAAGAAGAGCCTCTGTGTTTTGTGAGGCAGTTTTGTCTCTTTCAGGGATTCCTATAAGGCAAATATTAGTTTTCTTCCAATTATCCCAGAGCTCTCTGAGAAAAAGATCCGTTTTTGCTTTCCATTTCTTTTCATCTTTGTGCTCTTGGGCTTGTTCAAAAGCTTTGTCCTCAATGTCAGAGATCCTTTCTTCTGCCTGTTCCACTCTGTTACAAAGAGATTCTACCATATTTTTCAAATCTTTGAAGGCTACGAACTCTTGCCTCAATGTTTCAAAAGCTTTGATCATTTTATGTTTGAAATTGTTGAATTCTTGAGTCATCTTTTGAATAATTTCTTGAGACATTTTTTGAATAATTTCATGAAGTTCTAGCTCTTTCCTTTCTTCCATTCTATTAATCTTATTTACATCTTATCAATCTTATCCACATTCTGAACTTGATTTCTGTCATCTCAGCCATCTGTTTATGGGTTGGATCCTCACATGCCTCTGCCACCTCCTTCCTTGGGGGGGGGGGTTGATCTGGTCTGGTTATTTCTACTACCGGAGTTTTTCCGCTGACTCCAGCCCATGCTGGATTTACTCCATTTGGTTAAGTGAGCAGGTAAGACGAAGTTGGGTTGGGGGCTCTGGGAGTAGTATTTTACTAGCTTTTTTTGGCAAAGTCTGAGACTGATGTCTGTACCTTTTCCCCCTAGAGCTTTGCCAAGGATGCATATAATGCTACGGTCTGAGAGCCTGGGGGCCTGCATGTCTCTACCTTGTTTTTGGCTGGTTTCTGTTCTACCTTAGAAAATCAATTACTCTGGGTTAAGATCTCGGCTTTGGAGAAATATCAGCAATTAAGTCACCCCTCCCCTCACAGGTGACAGTTGGGAAAGCAAAACCACACCTTCCCTCTGCCACACCCCCCAGGGTATCACTTTAGATAGTTCTCAGTTGATTGGCCCAGTTCAAGAGATCTAAATTAAGTGTCCCAGTCAACACTAGTCTCAAATGGGAGAGTTCAAGAGGTCTCTGGCAACTGTACAGCAGGGGACTTCTAGTAGCTCAGGTATGACTTGCTCCAGTGTTCTGTGGGGTCAGAAGGACCTACCCAGCAAATAAATTATTCTAGGAAGGTTGCTGCCTCCTTCCCCACCTTGTACCTTCATCACACCCACACTGGAGACCCTGCAAGACTGTGACCCAGTTGCCCAATAAGCGAATGTGGCAGGGCTTTGTGTCTGCCAGAATCAAAGTAGAGTCAATGCCAGCTCCACTTGGTTACTGCTCTTTGATCCCCACCAGCAAAGGGAGCTGAGGCCTGCCTATCTCAGGGACTCAGTGACAGCTGGAGAATGTTCCACCTGAAGACAATTTAGGCCTGAGAAAATCCAGAGAGCATCGGAGATTCTTCCTTAACCACCAGTTAATTTGCCCAAGTCAAGAGATCCAAAACTATTGATCCAATCAGTACCCACTCTCTGGTTGGAAAGTTCACAAGGTCTCCAGCAACTAGATAATAGGAGTCTACTGGTAGCTCAAGCATGGCTCGCTCTGATGCTCTGAGGAGTCAGAAAGGCCCGTTCAGTAGACGATTTGAAGTAAGGAGGCTGATGTCTCTTTCTCTTCCTTACTCACCCTTTGCCGCCAGACTCCGGTAACCTCAGTCTCTGTTAACTCCACTACCAGTCTCTGTTAACCCGGACTCTGTAACCCAGTCCTGTCCAATAGGTGAGTGAGTCGGGGTTTTGTGCCTACCAGAGTCCAGATGAAGTCAATGAGTTCATCAGGGTTCTGTGCCTGCCAGAGTCCAAGTAATGTGAATGCCTTCTCCACTCGGTGACCACTCTTTGTCACCAGCCAGCAGAGATAGTTGAAGCCTATCTGCCTTAGGCACTCAATGGGAGCTGGAGAATATTCCATTTGGGCTCAATCTAAATCTGGAATTTGTTTTCTTGAAGTCGTGGTTTGCCTTGGTGGGAAAGACGTGCATTTATCTATCTCTTCTCTGAGCTCAGCTCCCCACCTTCGGCTTTGTTGGGTTCTTCTGATGGTTGTCTCTTCCCTTGAACTGAAGTTTATGTTGAAAACTAGCTCCAGTCAGCTCTCGTCCCCTGTTCTTCCATATTCTTATTTAATGTGAAAATTGGAGTTAGGGAATATAGCCAACCTGAGGATTTAGCAAAGTACAAAACACATTGAAACCAAGCGGACAAACAAATAGACTAAAATGCTACCAGACACACAAGCACACTGATGCCCAGACACTCAGAAACAAGTAAACAAACAGACAAAAAAGAAAACAAAATGAAAGACAAACCAATCAACAAACAGACACACACAGAAAAAGATAATAGTAATAAAAGATAACCACAAAAATGGTGGTCATAAAATGATAGGGAAAACAAATAGCAAAACAAACAAACAAAGAAGAAAGAAAATTAAAAGAAGAAGAAAAAGAAAAAAAGAAAAGGAGGGCACCACTACGAAAAATACTGTTCTTTTGAATATATACAAACAACCCCCTTTATAAATGCGGTGGGGTTCCAGTTTAAACGAAATATAATTATGCTGCAATATACTCTCTAGACAGCAGGTGTCGCTGTGAGTGGTTCCCACGCTAAAATCAAAAAGAAAAAAAAAAAAAGAAAAGAAAGAGAATCTTTGCTGTCAGGTTGCACAGATTCTCCCTACAATAGTTCTCACAACGTGTTGGGCATCTTGGATTAGCTTCAGATGCTGGATGGCTGGCTGCAGGTCAGATTGAGCTCTCTGTGCTTCTGGGAGAGCTGTTATGGCGACACCATTTTTGGAGTTTTACATTACATCTGGTACCTGGCTGGCCGCCCACTCTTATCTGTCCTCCAAACTCGGCTCACGAGTTCACACTTTGCCAGATTTTCCACTCAACTCCTAGTTTCCCCTTGAACAGAAAATTGTTGTGGTCCTAGGGAAAAGAGCTGGGTGCTTTTTGCACACTCTGAGTTCAGTCCGTTTCTGATGGGGGAGGAGCTGGTTACTTCTAGTTCACAAAGTGGCCGCCACTGCTGTGGCACGCACAAAAGACTTTTCAGTGTTTGTAGGAAGGGAACCGATTCCCCCTGTGGGTCGCCGCATCAGTGCAGCTCCACACAGACTTCCAAAATTACAGGATGGATCGGTTCCTAAGCGGAGTCCCTTCCCTTCAAGTTTCTGTCCGATTGCCTGGATCCCTGACACCCCAAACCAGGTCCAAATGGCTCCCGTTTCTGGCTGCCAAATTCTGCTCAGAAATCCATGTCTCACAACACTCTCTGTGAAACACACAAACTCCCCACGAATTGGGCACAGAAGTTCTTCATGGGGGAGGGATTGACTTCTGCATCTCAGGGTGCCAGCCGCAGACCTGGAGTTGAGGTCACAGCTGCTGCAGGTCACAGCTGGTGCGGTTTCAGTTTGCTGCCCTGAGTTTTTTCTGGAAGACACCGTAGTTCTGGGCTACACTTTCAATCCAGCAATTCACCTCCTTGCTACACACCCTGCGCTGCTTGTCCATCCCAGCACTTCATGCAGGAAAAGATCCAGCCTCCCACCCTCTCACCTGAAACCACCAGGAGAGTTGACCCAGGGATGCATCCCCTCCGCCATCTTGCTCTGCCTCCTACCATGGCCAAGGCCAGTTAAAGAACAATGACAACAGCAACGAAAAAATAGCCAGGTGTTGTGGTGGGCACCTATATTCCTAGCTACTTGGGAGGCTGAGGCAAAAGAATCACATAAACCCAAGAGTTTGAGGTTGATGTGAGCTGTGATGCCAAGGCACTATACCGAAGGTGAGGGCTTGAGACACTGTCTCAAAAAAAAAAAAAAAAAATCCAGAGATCTGGTGCGTAGGTGCAATGGGAGGATGTTAGGTTCTTTCTGAGATATAAGGTGGTAGTATTTTGTACTCTAAAATCCTCTTTTATAAATTGAACTTACTTCTCATTTGGGAACCAATTAGAGTAAGTCCAGCCCTTTCATTCTTTTTCCTACTATATGTCCCATTCTCTATTAGTGCTGTGACATCTGATGGTATAGCTCTCACTCTCTACCATGGGACTTTTAATGAATACTCTTAATTCATCTTTGTATACCCAGGTCCTGGCATGGAGGAAGTAGTAAGTGCAGTAGTAATAAATAGTAGGTGTAGAGATTTATTAAAACAATGAATGAATCTCTACAACAGTTTGGAGACTTTTAATGTTTAATTGGGTTCATTGCTTCACACTCTATTAAATTTTCATTAGTAGTAGTTTGATCTCTTATTTGATTTTAGCCACAAGGGGCAGGAAGGAATGGAGTTGGAGAGTCAGCTTGACAGAATCTCTTATCCTTGGAGTGATCATGGTAGTTGTAGGAGGTCTGACAGTAAAGTTCACGAACTGATCCTAGAATGTGTTCTATACCCCATTGTTGAATATAACTATAGTCACATCGGAAGAACTTCCTTTGGGAAGCTATGCACTGATGCCAGTGCCTAGTCTACTCTTCAGAGCTATTTTGGAATTCTTTTTCTGGAATGGTCATCAGAGCTGTTGTTGCAATAGGAGGTCTTCCAAGTAAGTTTGTGAACTAATCCTAGAAAAAAAGTGCTTTATAGGGAGGACCAGGTGATGGTGTCAGTGCATAGCTTCCCCATGGGAAGTCATTTCAAAGGTGACTCTAGTGATAATCAGCAATGAAGTATGTAGCAATTTAGGATATGTTCATGAACTGAATTATATGACCTCATATGTGCTGTTTCCAGTATTTTCTGAGTATTAGAATGTAGTGTAGGAGTTAGTCCTATCTCTACCATCTTCTTTTCCTTTTTGGGGGGACCACATGGAAATCTGTGCCTTCTCTTAGTAAAAATTTGTTATTTTTCCTCACAGAACAAATACAGTCATTCATATATGCTGTTTCTCTTAGTCCACAGATGACACTAATGATTTCTTGAAAAATTTATTACTGGAATCTAATAGTGTTTTTATTGACAAGTGTATTTATTTTATTAATGCTATTTTATTTAAATATTACCCAATTATACTTATATTTCTTTCAAAATGTCTTTCTCCGAACTTGCAAAACCAGTACTGTTTTTTGCTATGCAAGCTGATAAAAAAAAAGGAATATTCTCTTATACTGTGTTAAATAAATGTGATCATCAAATGTGGCTTAACAAAAATTTCAAATCAGAATTACTGAAAGGAATTTTGAAAGTCTTAGGCATAGTTGACCAAAAAAACAAGCAAAAAAAACCCCCCAAAATCCAAGTAACCCTATACATGAATGTTTGAAACACTTTATCTCTAATGTCCAAAACTGGGATCAGCCCAAATGGCCTTTAATAGATGAAAGGTCAAACAAAATGAGACATTCGCATTACAGAATACTGCTCAGCAATAAAAAGGAGCAAAGTATTGAAACCTGCAATAACTTGGATGACTCTTAAGGAAATATGCTGAGCAAAAGAGCCAGTCCCCGTAAGTTACATACCACATGATTCCATTTACATTGAGAACAGACTAGTGGCTGCCAAGGGTTGGGGGTTAGGGAGAAGTATCTATAGTTAGAAAAGGGCACCAGGAGGGGTCCTTGTGGTTTTGTAACTGACATCTTGTTTGTGGAGGTAGATACATAGATGGAAAAGGCAGTAAAACCAGAAAGAACTTAATGCACACATGCAAACATACATCTGAGTACAGGTAATATGGTAAATTTTTATAAAGCTTGTGGATTTTATCAGTATCAGTATCCTGGTTGTGCAATTGCACTGTAGTTTTGCAAAATGTACCATTGGGGTAATCCTGGCAAAATAGTAAAAGGGATCTCTTATTATTTTTTTACAATTGCATATAAATCTACAGTTATCCTAGTAATTATTTCAGTTAGAAACATAGGAATAGTTTTAGAAGATATGTGAAGTTACTATGGGATCTTTTTTCTTCAATTACTATAATACATCCTTGTAATTATGTACTTTTATAATAAGTGTTTCTACTATCCTAAGACCACCAAGGAATTAATTCTATCTTCTACATTTTAGTTGCATTTCACAAGAATTATTTCATTTTTTTTATGATAGAAATTCCTGATTGCATTACTTAGTGGCTTTTTAAAAAATTGTGTTTTCCTTTAGAAATTTCCTTGTGGAGAATGAGTACACGAGCCAGCGGGAAATAAGGATGGGAACATAGCTAGTCTATGGAGGCATCAGGAAAATATGACCTGTCCTTCGTAACAATGAAGATAGTATGGGCCACTCAGCATAGTGTCTCAGGATACTTCATTATGCTAGACCAGAGATACAGCAGTCTGTCTTTTTGGTTAGTGATCATTGCAAATGTGTCATAGTGATGACTGTGTTAACCACTGTTCTAATGAATTTAAGGCTGCTGGTTTCAGTGTTTTAAAAATAATTTTTAGAAACTATAAAATACACATAATGTTAGATAATTGCCTCAGAAAGCCCCTTCCCAAAAAGCCCCTTCCTGCCCCACTCCTCCCCTAGTACAGGGAGTGACTTACTTACCTCATCACCCTGTTCCAATTTCCCACTGCCTGCCCCTATGGCTCTTTCCTCCAGAGCAATATCTCCTTATTGGTTATCCCACCAGCCCATCAGCATTCTGAGACTTCCCTATATAAGGGGAGGTTTCTGCTCCTTTCTTTCTCTGTTTTTCCTCTTCCCCCTCGTGCTTCTCTACTCTCTCTCTCTGTCTCTTTTCTTCCACACTCTCTCCTTATCTCTCTCCCCTCTTTTCTTTCCTGTTTTCTCATCTCTTTTCTCTCCTCCTTGGTGCTCCTCTGCAGTCTCCCTTCCCCCAACAATAAAGACCTTTCATACAAGCCTCGGTGGTCTGTGAGATCTCTGCTGGTCAAAGTGCGTCTCTTTCATCTGGTGTCAGAAGCAGGATGTAATTAGGGAATGCTCCCAAGGGTAGCTTCCACCCCTTCCACGGGGTTTTAGCTCCAAGGGGCTCCCTATGCACTTCACATACTCCCAGCAGCTCACCACTGCATCAGCTTGTGTCTATCTGCCAAGGCACTCTATCCAGTATGCAACATCGGCCTCATTAGGATTTGGTAAGTACCCTTTGGGAGCAAGGTTTTTCCCTAAATCATGGACTAGAGTGCTTACATTCCTGGCAATTCACCCATTCTCGAGGCTTGAGTTCCCTATTCCCATTAACCTTGCATGGCTTAGCCCAGGGCTTCCATGCCTCACACGAAAATTCCTGATGTCAGGTCTCAAGTTTCCTCGGCCCCATGGGTCTGACACTGTTCTAGGCATAGTGGCAGCTATACTAGGCAGTAGTCCTCCTTCACTTGGCCAGCACAAAGCAGCAGAGACATCCACCCTTTGTCCTGGTCCTCATGTGATTCTGCTCACGCTTTATTCTTGTGACAAATCGCCATGAGTGCAGGCCATTCTATCCCACCTAGTTCCCCCTCGGGGTACTTATCACACCACCTGGCAAAATTAGAATTAACTTAAAGCCAAAAAATTGATTAAACTCTCTACCCAAGTTTAGCTACTTTACAAACTAAACAACCAAAGTATCTAATCAAACTATAGTTCATTTAATGTTTCTTTAATTTAAAACTTATATAACTATTATGAGCACCTTGGCAAATAGAGCGAGGTCCTGTATATTCAAAACTTGTCATATCTTAAAACCAAACCTAATTTATGTTCAAATAATCCAAAAATTCTTATAACAAAAAACTCTTCTACTCTCTATCTCCCTAAACAAAGCCTATTCAACCCAACCGATAACCCCCTGCCGCGTAGGCATGTAACCACTGCTCCTAAAAACGAAGACCCTGCCATATTTGACTCCTCCTTCCCTCAAACGCCCAGTTACCTCCATCTTCTGTCCCTCCTACTGCCCATCAACCAATCTAAGCTTGTCTTCTAACACCTCCCCTTCAACTAGCCCTCAGAATTCTTTCACGCCTCTGACTCCAATGCCCGCTACTTTAAGAAACACTTCCAAACCTCTTTACCCCTTTCTTCCTCCAGCTCCTCCATATAATAAATACTCCTACAATACCACCGTATAAACTAAGTTCCTTTACTTCTAATCCTTCTCATTTTATTCAAAAATTTCAATTTATTACTATATCCTATCAACTTACCTAACATATTTTTAACCTCTAACGAACACAAATGAGTGTGGGAGAAAGCGAAAAAGGCAGCAAATCAATTTCATATATAAATCAATAAGCATCCTACAAATAACATTATAATCCCTAACTCCCAGCCAAATTAAAATTATTATAATAATACTGGGAGAAAAAGTAGAAACATTTTCATTACCTACATTCTTTATGAACTTAAAGCTTCTGCCAAAAAGGCTATCAATTATAATAAATCACAGAAAATCATACAAAATAAATCTAAAAATCTTTCAACTTTCCTCTAACACCTTACAGAGGCTTTTATTAAATATACTAACTTAGATCCTAATACTATAAGTGGGAAAAACATTCTTATCACTTATTTCTTTAACCAAAATTACCCTGACATCAAACTTAACCTAAAACACTTCGAGCACAGACCCCTAACACCCCAGGCCCTGATCTTAAACACAGCCTTTAAAATTTACAAGGGATGAGATGATACTTTCCAAAGGGAAAATAAAAATTCTCAAACCCCAAATTATCAAATGCTAGCTCAAAACATTACAGTGTCCCTGAGGCCATCATTCTAACTTACCTAAGTCATCAGAGGCCAAAGGCTACTTCATAACTCAATCACCTGGACCTTACTACAAATACAGTGAAGAAGACCACTGGGTATGATGTTGCCTCAATCCCAGGCCCCCACCAGGGCCATGTCCTCTCTGCTAAAAAGGGCCATTAGAAGGCTGACCACCCCTTGGCCAAAGAGGCCATGGGGCCAGCAAAACTACGGCACCTACATACAGCAAACTTGTCGGGGCTTGCCTCTTCTGAAGACTGACCACAACCCTGTCTTCTTTCACCCAACGCACCTCTACAGAGCCAAGAATAACCCTAATGATGGCAGGTAAAATGATTGCCTTCCTATTAGAGACAAGAGCTAACTTAATTCTTAAAAAGTTCAGGAGTCCTACCTCCTATTACCTAACTCTATTGTTGGGATAAAATATTTTTCCCACCGTCCACATCAAACTCTTTTTACATAATTAGCAATTTCTCATTTATATATTCCTTTTGATATTACCTTCCTATCTAATTCCCCTTCTGGGACATAATATACTTTCCAAATTAGGTACCACCCTCACTTTTAATCTTAAATTGATAAATGCTGATCCATCTCCTTCTGCCTGACTCTGCCTTGTCCTTTCCCAAACCATAAAAAGCCCACTACCTTAGCCTATTTCACCAGAGCAAATAAATCCTAAAATTTAAAATACAAACTCCCCCTCAATTACCTCCTACTCTCCAATTCTTATTAAACTAAAAAAAAAAAACCTTATATTTTTTCCTTCTCAACATCAATATCAACTTCCTCACTCTAAAAATTTCAACCTATTATGCAAATCTTCTGTCCCCAAACTTCAAATCTATTGCCAATACAAAAAAAAACCTTCTTCATAATTTTCTTCTACCCACTATATAAAAAGACTCCTCTCCTTTTAAGAGTAACTAAATACCTCAAAAACATAAATTCCCAACTTTTCTCTCCTAACTATTTCTTTATATCATACTACTCAAGATAACCCTCATAAACCTTTCCTAACCTCCATTTCCACTCCTTTCAAATCTCTACAATGTACTTTACTAAAACCTCCATCCCTCCACCTTCCTAATCTTTCTCACCACTTCCTCCTATATATCATGAAAAACTATAATTTTATTCTCAACATACTTAAACATCAGCTAGACCCCACCTTACTTCAATTACTTATCTCTCAAAATAATTAAATCACACTGTTCAAAATTAGGTCCCTGTCTCAAAGCATTAACAGACGCAGTTACTCTAACACAAGAATCAAAAAAACTCACTTTTAATTCCCCTACTACTATCCTATCCCCTCATTCTCTATCTAATCTTTTAACATACAAAAATCTTCAAACTCTCTACCATACTACATTCTTAACCTTCAAACCTATCTCTTCTCTACTGTCTCTAAGTAACCTATTCCAATACCTCCTCTCTCTCTCTCTCTCCAACAACCCATATAAAATGGGCCGCTTAAATTACCATACTTTCCTTACTAACAACAATAAAAATTACAACTAACATATGCATAAAAACAAGCCTCAAACTCCAAAAAAAACCCCATAAATCCAAATCATCCAACTTCTCTTGGTTCACTCAAAACCCACTCTAAATTACACTAGTACCTTTACTCACACCTATAATTATTATCCTAAAGCTAATAGCTCTGGCTCCATACATAACTCATTTTATTCAAACCCAACTCTCAAAGTTATTGCAACAGGTAACTACTCAACTGGTACTTCAAACCTACACCCCAGATATAACTCCCAACCTACAAGAAAAAACAACTGTTCTTCGTGAATGGGCTACGCTCTACTCCAGACCACAAAACCTTCCTGAACACCACTTCTAAACAGCCACCACATCCTCTCAACGAAAATCATAATCATACTCTAGTTGCCCAATTAAAACTACGTGCCCCTCCCAGCAGGAAGTAATTACAGAAGAGAGAACTCAATGTCCACTATCCTAAGGCCAATCCCCTATTTTTTATATATCAAGAAGGGAGGAATGTTAGATAATTGCTTCAGAAAGCCCCTTCCTCCAAAAGCCCCTTCCTGCCCTTAAAGTTACAACTCCTCCCCTAGCCCTGGGAGTG
Organism: Otolemur garnettii; assembly: GCF_000181295.1. Taxonomy (NCBI): domain Eukaryota; kingdom Metazoa; phylum Chordata; class Mammalia; order Primates; family Galagidae; genus Otolemur; species Otolemur garnettii. The sequence goes on from NW_003852993.1 coordinate 17,735, forward strand.
ACCTGCTTACCTCATCACCCTGTTCCAATTTCCTGCTGCCTGCCCCTATGGCTCTTTCCTCTGGAGCAATATCTCCTTATTGGTTATCCCACCAGCCTGTACCATTCTGAGACTTCCCTATATAAGGGTACGCGTCTGCTCCTTTCTCTTTTTCCCATCCCCCCCC
>NW_003852994.1:0-1766 GCF_000181295.1 Otolemur garnettii
GTCATGGAAGAAGCCCAAGTACCAAGCCCTCATCTTGATTACACAGTCCTGGTCCTAAATCAATGAGCCAGGGGTCTGATCACTGAGCCATGACTCCAATCCATGGGCCTTAGAAAAAGATCACTAAATCCTAGTCCTCATCACTGAGCCCTGGACTTGATTACTGAGTCCTTGTCCTAATTACAGAGCCCTGATCCTATTCGCTGCACCCTGGACTTCATCACTGAGCCCTGGTCCTGATTGCTGGGCCCTAGTCCTTAACACTGAGGCCTGGTCCTGATCACTGAGCTCTGGTCCTTATCACTGGGTCCTTGTCCTCATCACTGAGCCCTGGCCCTGAACACTGAACCATGGGACTGTCACAGAGTCCTGGTCCTGATTACTGAGCACTGGCCCTGAACACTGAACCATGGGAATATCACAGAGCCCTGGTCCTGATTACTGAGTCCTTGCTTTGATTACTGAACCCTGGTCCTGGTCATTGCACCCTGGCCTTCATCACTAAGCTCTGGTCTTGAATACTGAGTCATGGGACTGATCACAGAGCTCTGGTCCTGATCATTGAGCTCTAGTCCTAATCACAGAGCTCTGGTCCTTATCACTGGGTCTTTGTCCCTGTCACTGAGTCCTTGTCTTATTCAGTGGGACTGTGCCTGATTAGGGGCTACTGGACCTGATAATCAAGCCTTGGTCCTGATCACTAAAATCTGGTCCTCATAGCTGAGTCTGGGTCCTGATCACTCAGCCCTGGTCCTGATCACCAGGTCCTGGTCCTGATCAGTGAACTCTGAGCCTGATCACTGTGACCTGGTCTTTGTCACTGGTCCCTGGACCTGATCTCTGGGCTCTGATCCAGACCACAGGGCCCTGGTCCTGGTCACTGAGCCCTGGACCTGATAACTGGACCCTATTTCTCACCACTGGGTACTGGTTCTGATGCCTGCCCCCAATCCTGATATCATGCACACTTATTTTTAGGTTTGAGCTCTTGTTCTGAGTCCTGTGTCTATATCCTGAGACTAACCCTCATTAGGAGTGACCAGTAGAATGAAGGAGGCATCCAAGGAAACCTTATAAACCCATGCACTGGGCCAGAGCAGAAGTAATGGCCGGGGAGGGGTGGAAGTGTAGCCACCAGGGTAACTTGACAGACAGAGGCCCAGCCTGAGCCTCATGTACTGGCCCCCCAACCTGTGTCACCAGGTCAGGGGTTACTGCTGTGTAGAGGAGTTACAGTGCAGGAGTGGGACAGGAAGGAGGAGGTGAAGATGTTTGTGTTCTCTTGTTTTTCTTTTTCTCCTGAAGCTTCCTTTGCCCTGTCACCTGCTGAAACACTCAAAATAGCCCCATGGGGCGGCGGAGTCATTGGGAACACAGCCCAGCCCAGGTGTCCCAACCAGGGAGTTGCTGTTCTGAGAACTGTGTCCCAAAATGGAGACCTGTCCACACGCACATAAGACTGAAGCCTGGAGAGCCCTGGGTGGGTTGAGGAGGTCCCAAGGGCCTGCTGGAGGTCCAGCCCCTTCATCCCAGGGTCAGCCAGGGCCTTCCAGGGTCAGCTGAGATCACCCAGGGTCAGCCAGGATGACTTAAGGTTAGCCGGGATCAGTTCAGAGCCAACCAACATCAACCAAGATCAGTCTGGTCAGCCAAGATGATTCAAGGTCAGCCAGAGTCAGCCCAGTTTCAGCCAGAATCTGCATAGGTTACTGTGGCATCCACCCAGGTCAGGCCAGGGCAGCCAGGGCTGTCCCAGCTGCAGGACT
>NW_003852994.1:2632-5486 GCF_000181295.1 Otolemur garnettii
CACACCCATTCTCATATGCACACACTCACATGACACGCACATATGCACACTCACACAGACCCACATTCACTCATACAGTCAGTATTCACACCCCCACACGCATACACACACACTCATATGCACACTCGCACACACATTCACTGTCAGCGCTCACACCCATTCTCATATGCACACACTCACATGACACACACATATGCACACTCACAGAGACCCACATTCACACACACACTCATATGCACACTCACACACACATTCACTGTCGACACTCACACCCATTCTCATATACACACACTCTCTCTCACACACCCATTCACTCATACACACAGTCAACATTCACACACACACATACACACACACTCATATGCACACTCACACACACACATTCACTGTCAACACTCACACCCTATTGCAGCCCAATTCATAATTACTAGGTCATGGAAGAAGCCCAAGTGCCCATCATTCCATGAATGTAACAATACATTGTGGTATATGTACACCATGGAATACTATGCAGCCCTAAAGAAGGATGGAGACTTTACCTCCTTCATGTTTACATGGATGGACCTGGAAAATATTTTTCTTAGCAAAGTATCTCAAGAATGGAAGAAAAAGTATCCAACATACTCAGCCCTACTATGAAACTAACTTATAGCTTTCATAGCAAAGCTATGACTCAATTATAGCCCAAGAATATGGGGAAAAGGGAGAGAGAGGGGAGGGGAGGGATGAGGATGGGTGGAGGGAGGGTGATTGGTGGGATAACATCTATGGTTCATCTTATAAGGGTACATGTGAATCTTTCTAAATGTAGAATATAAATGTCTTAACACAATAACCAAGAAAATGACATGAAGGCTATGTTAACCAGTTTGATGAAAATATTTCAAATTATATATAAAAACAGCACACTGTACCTCATGATTGTATTAATGTACACAGCTATGATTTAACTTTAAAAATCACTCACACCCATTATCATATGCACACACTCACATCACACACATATGCACACTCACACATTCACATTCACTCATACACACAGTCAACATTCACACACACATAGACACACTCTCATGCACACTCACACACACATTCACTGCCAACACACCCATTCTCACATGCACACACACAACATGTATATGCACACTCGCACATTCACTCATATACAGTCAACATTCACACACCCAAACACATACACATACACTCATACATACTCACACATATTCACCTACACTTATATGCACACACACACCCATTCACTCATACACACAGTCAACATTCACACACCCACACACATACACACACACTCATGCATACTCACACATATTACCTACATTCATATGCACACACACACCCATTCACTCAAACACACTGTTGACACTCTCACACCCGCACTTGCATGCCCTCTCACACTAACACTGTCGCATTCTCACACTCACTGTCAAGCTCACACACACTCACTGTCACATTCACACACTCACACTAACACTGTCACATCATCACACTCACACTGTCACATTCACACACTCACAATAACATTGTCACATCATCACACTCACTGTCACATTCACACAGTCTCACACTAACACTGTCACATTCTCACACTCACACTCACTGTCACTCTCACACACACTCTCACACTCACACACTCACCCTCGTGCTTGCTCTCATATACTTCTCCAGGCCCTTGAGTGCAGAAAGTTACATTGAGGCTAACTCATACCTGGCCACATCTGCAGGTCCAGCAGTGTGTCAAGCCCCTTGGTCTACCACTGACTGGCATGTACTCACCATGCCCTGCCTCAGGGCCCATCTGGAAGCCAGGCCTGTGCCCTTTGCTCAGGGTGGACTGGAGGGCACAGGGCCTGGATCATGGAAGGCCCCAACACCAACAGTCCAGGAACAGGGGTGTAGCAGCCTGAGGCAGCTTGGAACAGCTGAGCAAGTCCTCAGTAGGAGCCAGGGCAGCCCAGGCCTGAGTCTCCATGTCTGGGCCTGGTCACTGGATTGCCCGCCAGCCTCTCTGTCCTGCTCACTGTCACCATAGGGAGAAACCCACAGGGAACCCCAAACACGGGGTTGGGAGGAAGGTTGGGGTGGGGTTCCTGGAGCACTGCAATCCCAGTCCCCCATCTGTCTCAGGTCACCCAGGCAGGATAATAGGTTGGCCAGAGCACAGCACAGGCAGTGGAGGGTTGGGCAGCATGCAAAAGGGCCACAGCAGGGCTTGGTGCTCTCATCCTGCCCTGGGCTGGGAGCAGCCCAGAGCAATTAGGCTGGGAGTGAAGGAGGTGGGGGCTGTTGGGGCAGGGATGGCTGAGCCAGTGGTGGCCTGAGGAGACTTTGGCTTGGGGCCGACAGAGCTCAGGTGCAGTCCCTGCCTATGGGCCAGGCACCCAGGCCCAGCCGCAGGTAGAGGGCAGTAGGGGGGGAACCCTGGGGGTCAGGCAGACAGCAATGTGACAGGGGTATTCCCAGAACTACACTACAAAAACCCACAGAGTGGCCGAGGAGATGGGGCCAAGGTCCCACATGTGCTGTTTTTCCCTCCACGCCTCCTCCCACTCTGGTCACACACTCACAGGCCCATCAGGAACATAGCTGAGAATTCTGAGCTGAGCCTCTCAACGGGGTGAATATGAGAACCCTGAGGGCCATGGTTGGGGCCCACAATGAAGCACAAGATGGGAATGAGATACGACAGGACGCACCATGAGTCCACTGCCTCCCCGTCCACCACACGGCTAACCCCACATCTGGTCTGTCTACCTCCCCTACAGTCCTGGATATCAGACGTTTCATCCTAACCCTCTGATGTGTGCACCACTAAAGCAGTCCCTGGTCCTGTCACATG
>NW_003852994.1:9070-10383 GCF_000181295.1 Otolemur garnettii
GCACACAACAGTTGCACACACACACAACTGAGATACACAGAGACACACACACAACAGAGATGCACACACACAACTGAGATACACAGAGACACACAGACACACAACAGAGACACAGACACACACACAACAGAGACGCACACACACACAACTGAGATACACAAGACACACACACAGACACACACAGACACACAGACACAACAGAGACGCACACATACAACTGAGATACACAGAGACACACACACAACAGAGATGCACACACACACAACTGAGATACACAGAGACACATACACACAACAGAGACACAGACATACACACACAACAGAGACTCACACACACACACAACTGTGATACACAGAGACACACACAGACACACAACAGAGACACCCAGGCGCATGCACACAACAGATGCACACACACACACAACTGAGATACACAGACACAGAATAGAGACACAAGGCATGCACACAAACAGACACACAGATACACAACAGAGACACACAAAACAGAAACCTACAGAAACACATGTACAACAGAGTCACCCAGACATACACAGCAGAGACACATACAACAGAGATACACACAGACACATGCACAGACACACATGGACAACAGAGACACACACATGATACATATAGATGCACACACAGTCACACACCACACACACAACACACATTGCACACACACTGCACAGACCACATACACATCACACACTGAACACACCACCTACATACCACACACATCACAGCTCTCACTACACACTGCACATACACCAAACACACTGCACACACTTCACACACACCACACACATTGCACACACACTTCACAAACACACAGCACAGGCACCACTTGTTTCACACTCCTGCTCACAAATGTGCACACACGCTGCACACACCTGTGCATGTGCCCACACATTGACAAGCCTGCATGTGCACCAACCCCTGTGGCAGCACTGGCATGTGGCCAGAGGCTCACAGTGGAGTGCCTGGGTGAGGCTGAAGTCAGTGCTGCCAGGCACAGGGTCCAGTCAGCGTGTGGATTCAGGGCCTGGAAAGGTTCCAGGGCAGAGTTCACACTGGGGTCAGATCAGGCCAGGTCCTAGTGGAGCTGCATCACGAGGCCACCCTGGAAGGCCGCTAGCATGTGTGCACACGCATGTGTTCATGTCTATGTCATGTATGTTTGGGGGTCCTTGCATGCGCTGGGATCTGTCCAGGCTCACGGAGACTGTGTTCCAGAAGGCTCCATGGGGTAACTGACCAGCCTGGGCTTGGGACTGGGGTGGGCCCAAGGCAGGGTAAGGGGCCATGCTTGAG
>NW_003852994.1:12381-13469 GCF_000181295.1 Otolemur garnettii
CCCTGTGCTCCCCACTGCCAGGGTCAGTGTCTTCAGGACCCCACTGACCTCTCCCTATGTTCTCCTAGCCCAGCCTCTCCCCGGCCCATCTGCTCCCTAGGGGTCATCCTAGAGCCCACACCTAGCTTGGACTCCCATGGTTTGGGGTGAAGACCCAAGGGGGCCCCTCCCCTTCACAGCCACCCCCAGCCCCGCAGGCTCCCACCAGTCTACCAGGTGCTGTGAGGACCTTCCCAGAGCAATAGCTCACGCACGAGCCCTATCGTCCTCCTACCCCTCCTGTGGACTCCTGGCCAGCCCTCGACAGCAGCCACAGGGAATGGGCAGAGCCCACAGGGAAAGCAGCATGGTGAGAGCTCAAACTGCCCTGGGAAGGATGCAGCCATGCGGACCCAGGGCTGGACACCTTGCCTGGTATCTCAGCTTCTTAGGTGTGTGCTGCTCCCACCAAGAGGAGGACTTTCTTCTCTCAGAGAAAAGGGGGGAAGCCCATATCTGGGTAAGGGCAGTGTGGTGTTGTGTAGGAGACTGCAGAGGGAGGCCAGCAGGGTGGGCACCCCTTCAATGAGTTGGGTCCAAAAAGTAGTCAAGGAGAAGTGATGAGAGTCCCCCACAGGGGCCAGAGAGAGCCCCCATGCCTCCTGGAGGGAAAGCACCCAGAGAACATTAGAGGTCCCTGGGGCTGGCTGATCTCAGCCCCCATGCCCCCCAGCCTGTGGGCTGCTGCCTCACAGGGTTGCTACCTGAGCCCTGGCAGTGACTGCCCCCAGGAGAGCTAGGCACTGAGGCTACCAGCTACACGGAAACACCTTCCCCCCCACCCGACAACCAGACGGGGAGGAAACTGGACCTGCAGTTAAACTCACCCAACCCCACCCCAGCACACCCCAACATCATATTGCCTTCTGGGTTGTTCTGTGACAGAAATATTCACTTCTAATAGCACTTTTTTATTTTACCTTTTTCATCTATATTTCATCTATACCCTTATTCTTGAAAAACCATGGCTAGCTCAGATAAACTCTGGGTGACGCAGCTTCTCTGTTGCTTTCCACACCAAATAACTTATACATGTAAAACGCCAACAC